>NW_015388627.1:69416-159095 GCF_001527695.2 Protobothrops mucrosquamatus | reverse complement strand
TACTACTATTATTAAGCTGAATGTCAAGCTTCAAAGAAACTTCATGATGCTTCGGCTGTGAGCTGGGGGAATCAAGGTCATTCAGATTGTTTCCTAAGTAAAGAAAGATTTCTCTCACAACAATTGTCTGATGCTTAATTGGGGAACGTGGCCTGCACTACCAGGAGGGAGTTTCTATACTTTCCATTTATTGTTCTGGCCCCAATTTCACCAGAGCTGGTTTTCTATTCATCGGGGCTGATATGCTGTGCTCAATAAAGCTTTGCATTAGAGATTGGAATGTCTCAGTTGTGCTTACTTTGTTAGGTGATCAGTCGGAAACCTGGCCCTGAGATCAGAACTGAAGCCTCCATGGATTTCTCCTTAGTTCTGGGTTGAATCTCTCTTTAATAATCTTCCACCTGTTACTTCTTGCCCTGCCCTAGGGTGCTTTGGAGAATAAGCGGACCCCCTCTTCTCTGTAAGAGCCCCTCAAGTACCGGTAGGCTACCAGTCCTCCTCTTGGTTAGATAGGCTGACTTGGATTAGGATTCCTTTGAAAAGGAGGCATTGGGGAGAAAAGGGTTGAACCTCCACTAAGATGCCAGCTGCACTTATGGCATTGCTTCTCCTGGAGAAGGAAGAATAGAAATTCCTTTTGCTGAGAGGGCCGAGGATCCCTGACTGTGGGGATCTGGCATCGTATCGCTGGCCCTTGGCATGGAAAGAGTTGGCTCCTCTGCAGAGCAGGAGTCAGAAAACTGGGCCTCCCTCCTTTGAAGGGTGCCAGCCTACTCTGGAAGAGGACCCAACAAGGCAGCCCAAGATGTAAGGCTACCTGGCAGGTGAAATGGAGCAAGAGGCAGCCATGGTTTCAGCTAACGCACCTCTACAGCCAGCCCTCTTCCGCATTCCACGGCAGCCTCTGCCCCTATTTCTGTGCCCCACCTCACTGCTTTCCTTTCAAGACTCTCAGCTGCTGGCAAGAGAGGGGTGAAGCTTCTGTTGCCCCCCCCACCCCCCCCAGGCTGGGCTGGTTTGGGGAATCAAGAAACGTGGGGCTGGGTTTTGGACCCACAGGCAGAAGAAGCATTCATGTCACGGGGGTTAGGTGGAAACAGTAAACTTGGTTTATTGAAAAATATCGATTACATTTATTCCTTTATTACACAGGTTCAATTTTTTTTCTTAAAAATACCTCTCATGGGCATTGATAACGTTGGAATTTGGAAACCTGTACAAATAGGGTCACCTGATCATACGCGAGTGTGTGTGTGTGTGTGTGTGTGTGTGTGTACACATGTACATACATGCAGAGATTCATACCCACACATCCTCACTTCAAAGGGGGAGGGGGCTCTATGTATTTAAATCTTTGTCTTCATACTTTTTTTTATCAACATTTGTTCAAGTCATGATATATATTAGGGGATAAAATTACACAGAAAGATATGTCTGCAAATACAAGCAAATTTTATTGCAATATACGGTAACTAAGTGTTCCGGGAGGGGAGGAAAAATGGAACAGGAATGAAAGACGCAACAGTACAGTTTTACAACACTCTGTAGGATTTTGATAGAAGCACCAAAAAGGAAGGAAGGAAGGAAGGAAGGAAGGAAGGAAGGAAGGAAGGAAGGAAGGAAGGAAGGAAGGAAGGAAGGGAGATGGAATAATCAGATCAGAATCACATGACCTAAGAGAGAGAGAGAGAGAGAGAGAGAGTCTTCTCCACCCTCCACGCGGTGATTCCCCCCAAATTCCCCAGAGAAGGGAAAGAGCACCAATGACATTGTTGTGCCTAAGTTGCCACTTGGGGAAGGGGATGCAGGGCAGCTTCTGAACTGCTGGCTTTCGGGGAATCTGTTCCAGAGGGATGCTCCAGCTTAGGATCTACACCTCATCGATCCCCGAGGAGCCGGTGGGCCTCGGGAGGCTGGTCCCCCGGAATCTGTCAGGAGAGGGACAGAGCATTGCTGCCTGCCAGTGAAGAGTGGGAGCGGGCTGCAGGGAAGGCCTCGCACCCGCTTCAAGAGACAAAGGCCAAGACTGGCCAAACAGGGCTATTCAGAGGGCAAAGTGGGCCGTGGCTGTTTTCAATCCTGGCCCCCAGGCGATATTCGGACAGCCCCTCTCGGAAGCGCCTGCTCCTTCGGTGGGAAAGGAAGGCAGGAGAGGGGCCGGGGTCCCCAGTAAGGGCAGAAGGAAAGTCAGCCAGTCCAGCAGGGGAATCTACAGAGGCAAAGGCTGGCTAGTTACCCTCCCACCTGGAGCTTCCCTGGGTCAGGAAGGCTGTGGGAAGAGGCATCACAGCGATGCCCTTCCTTTTGGCCCCGAGGCCGAGGCCCGGGTGTGGGGTGCTTTTTCCCTCTCTACTCACACGGGAGCAGTGAGCGAGAGGGGTGGAGGGTGGGTGGTTGCTGCAAGCTCCCCACTGGAGAAAGACACACACAATTGCACTGTTCAGTTTTGCTCTAGAAAGACAGAGGAGGGGAGTTGTGTAGAGACAGGTCAAGTCTGGCCTTGACTTCAGTACATTGAATAAAGTCATAAATTAGCACCACAAATATTCAGCAACTGAGTACAAATCTGGCATGTTTACCCTGGTAGGCATTGCACCAATAGCCTATTGCTACCAAAGAAAAACCCAGATCCTCAGCCCAGCTGTAAAAACTCGGTCATCAGACACACCATTGAGTCCAGGCTGAGTCCAGGCTGATGGGTCACAAGGTCACGAGGGAGGGGCGGGGGGGACAGGCGATGTATTACTGGGCTGAAATGAGGGGAAAGCTGGGAGAGACCCCCGGCAGGGCTCAGCCAGGGTGGTCTGGAAGGTTCCTCCAACAGCTCTAGCACCAACAAAATGGAATGAAGATAAGAAAACATTGAGGGGGGGGAAAAAAGATTTTCTTGGTAAAAGATATTTTTTAAAAAATCTCTCCATTGAACCACAGTAGATAAGTCTGGAGAATGGGAGGGGGGGGAGCTGGCCATAAATCTTTATTGCTTGTCAGAGATGACAAATTTCAACACTGCTGGTGCACTTGGCGCAAAGATGCACCGAGCTGGCAGCCGTTTTCCTTTGTCTGGAGACACGCCTGCCTGCCTCAGTTCCCCCAAAGTTCAGCAACGCTTAATTTTAATCCCATTTCCTTGGGTGCCTGTAAGGCTGAGGCGTACCGCTCCTAAGGCTGAGAGGGCTGGGGAGGGGGCTGAGGGAACCTGCTTCCTGAGTCTGGGGGGAGCACACGGTTCCCTGCGGATTCCTACTGTGGTCTTAGGGAAGGCGTCGGACGCTGGGGCCAAGGAGGCTGCCCGTTATCAGTGCAGCATGGGGGGGACTCACATGCATGTTTTGAACCCAGAAACATTTAATATTTAATATAATAATATACAAATATTTACTTACAAAATACAAAAATAGAAGCACCTTTATCATATGGGATAAGCAGTCAGAACCTGGCATTTTTAAAGGTTGTCGGTTTCTGATGTTTCTTGTGTGAACTAAGCGGAACAAAACCAGAGAAAACGTCTCTGGGGCGGGCTGAGATCCGTCTAGGTTCTGAGAGAAACCCCAGCAGAGAAGAGAATCCAAACCGGGAGGGGTTTTCAGAGTTCTTCGTCCATGTATCTGTACAGAGATCAGGCACTGGCTGAATCGCCTGGCTGAGGGCTCTCGATGGCCTTTTAGGGGCTTCCCAGTGACGGGAAACTGGCGGTCACTGGGCAGTTTCCCATCAGATGCAGAGAAGCTGCTGACAGGAAGGCATCTTCCCCGGCGGGATGTCCTGATTTCAAGGAAGAGGCAGGCGTTCAAGCGCGAGAGCGGAGGGGCCCTTGGGCGGCCTCCAAGAAGGGCGCAGCACAGAAGGAAAAGCTCGCTTCGGCCAACGGGGAGGCTCTAGGTCATGTGATTCTGGAGTCGGTGGTGAGCGGGGTCCGGTTTTTGACTGGGGTTGGGGGTCTTGTGGCAAAATTGACGTTGGGGTAAATAGGAGAACAAGTAAAAAGACAAACCCATCAAACTGTCCAGTTTCAGAACGTGCACGTGATGACAAAAAAAAAAAATACGTAGCCAAAAAATAGAAGGCGCGATGAGGTTACGAAGTTGCTCTTTTGGAGAGTCTTCTGAGCGGCCCTCAGCCCATGAAGCACGCCGGTCCCACCTCGAACCCAAACTTCTGAGATGCTTCGCCAAAGTCATTGAACATGATGTCGACAATGGGGACCTGCTCAACTTTGGGGGTGCTGATTTCCAAGACCGTCTTCTGGTAACCCTTCTTTGCCTGCAGAGGAAGAAGGCAGGAGAAGAGGCGGTTCAGGTGCCCGGAGCAGCAGGCTCCTTTTATTTATCATTTTATTTACTCTCCATTACGCTTTCCCACTCCCGCTGCTGTGCTCTGTTGTTCAGCAACAGAAAATAATGCAGAGTTAGATTATTTAAAAAAAAATCCTGGCTGGGACTGAATGCGCAGCATGCTGCAAACCGTGACCCTTGCCAGTTGAACCCCTGGATGGCGAAGCCGGTCTGTTTGGGCATCTTTCAATCTATTTTTACTGCATATCAAGTTTGGCCTGCGGTAACTTAAATATTATTTTAGAATTCCCATTAAGGTTTATGTCTTTTTGTTCATGTTTTTAAAATATATACATTTTGTTCAAAATACTGCCTAATGCACACTGCTTTTGCCAGCAGTTTTCCTTGACATAAGGCATTTTTGTACAAGTGTATGAATCTATGTATGAGTTTTCCTGTAGCTGGAAGTCTCCCTCCCTCCCTCCCACTCTCTCTTCCTCCCTCCCTCGCTTTCTCCCTCCCTCGCTTTCTCCCTCCCTCCCTCTCTCCCTCTGGTCTAAGAAGACTTTGCAGGTAGTCCCCAAAAAGTGCTCCAGGGGCCTTGGGGGCTAACGGCCCCTCCCTCCATTCCTCAGCATCACAGGGGCTATCAGCTGCACCCGAAGGACCCCCTATTAAGAAGCAGAACACCCTCATCCTAGGGAAGAGTGAAAACCTAGAGGAATGTAACTGTATAAGGTGTCAGTTTGAAATGGAGGAAATGTAACAACACCTACTCGAAATTAGATAATTATAAGGATTGGCAACAAGAAAATAAGCAGCAGAAACCACAAGTAGAGTAGGGACAAAAGGACACGCAGGGCTTAAGCAGGCAGAACTCTATAGGGGCAAAATAACACTTATGCTCAAGCAAGGCATAACTCCATAGACAAGCGGACACGAAGACTAAAAGCAAGCTAGAACTCCAAAAAGGATAATAGCTTTGTGAAATTTTACTTCCCTATTTCTGAAAATCCATGGTATAAAAGGTTGTCTTTTGCTGTTGTTCAGAGACTCAGCTCCTTTAATGGCTGGAACCCTTTTGCTGAAGTGCTTACATAATTTTTTTTTGTGTGAAAGTCCGTCTCTCCTTTCTGGCTCTGATTGGCTTCTGCACCAGGCTGAGCCCTTTTTGGGACAACACACCCTTGCGCCCCCCAACCTTGGCACAGGCCAGATCTTTAAGGGGTTGCAGACAGATGCTGTTTTGGGGCTTTCATGTGCTCTGCACAGTCTTCTGGAGGCTGAAACTGACAGCCCTGCACAGACCTTATGTCTGAATGTAAACCTCCATCTTACAAACTTTTGGGAGGTGAATTCTGCATTTCCATTAAGTATTAATTTTGAAATGAAAAGTTAGGTAAGTTCACATCAGTTATGGAAATCTTCCATCTTTTTTCTCCAAACGGTAGGATGGGAGGAGACCTCAGAGGTTCTTTTCGTCCCCCCCTTCTCCCCGAGGTCAGAGTCCTCAGGCCATCCGACTGTCCTTCCAGGGCTTCCCTCAATGGAGCCCCCACGACTCCAGGAGGCAGCCGTGCCGCTGCTCAGGACCTCTCACGGTCCGGAGATCCCTCCTAATTTCAACTTTAGATCTCTCCCTGTAAAACCTCTTGGCTCTTGGGATCTACCCACCCCCTCTTCCCTGTGACTGCTTTCAAGACTCTTGTTGTGTCTCTCATTCAGTTCTTTAATAAGAGGGACACATGAAATTATCACTCTTGTATAGGATGCTGTTCAGACCAAGGAACCTGAAAACCTAAAAAACTTGGTTTGTTCTGAGATGCTGTGGTCTCTTAGCACAAGTACCCACCAGAGATTCCCACTCTCGCCCCTTTGATGGAGCCCCATCTACTTCCTCTGCCCCCAAATTAAGTGGATCATTCATTCATTCAACCACCCAAAGACTGTTCACTCTAATCTCTATTAGTGGAAGAAGAATGTAATATTCTCTGCTTAAAGTCAGACTTTTGCTGGAGAAATCCGGTACTGATTGTTGCACTTAATTAATTCTGATCAGTGACAACAATAAACATTGTTATATCACACTTAATTAAGCTCTTTTTGTTGATAGCTAATATATGCAGTAATAATTATTTTCAGACATTAGTCAAAAAAATAATTTATTGCCTCTTATCTTTTGCCTCCCCCCCTTGTCCTCCTCCTCCTCAGATAATCAAGCCCTTGAGAAGGAGGTCCCGCTATCCACATGAGCAGCCCGCGAGGGATTGCACGAGAGGTCTGTGAGCCCCCCACCCCAAGAGTCTCTCCTGTGCACCATCACTCACCGCACAGCCGTCAAGGGCCGCCCTGATGAAAGGGCTGTTGTCATACGACATCTCTTCGTCATTGGAGCCCAGGAAGCGCAGGGCCTTCTCGTAGTTGCCCGCAGTGGCATCATGCCACGCCACGGACTGGAAGCAGTTGTAGGTGACGTTTTGGTGAGCGGAGGCACTCAGGAGCCGCAGGAAAGTCATCTGAACCACTCCGATGGGGTTGCTGTCAGCGTCCACGTAGGAGAGCTAAGGGGAAGCAAGGAAGGAGACCAGGAAGAAGCAGACCTGGTAGGCTAGGCAAGCAGAAAGTTTACCCCCAAGTGCGCAACTTATCACAAAGTGCGTCACAGTATTCTTGGACCACCTTGAGGAGGATCAGAGAGAATTCTTTAGTTACATTTGAAAAAGCACACAGCCACCATTGGGATTTTTTGAGTTTCAGGGTGGGCAAATCCTATGCTAAGAAATAGGTCTCGTTTTGACAACATCCAGGATGTAGGAAATAATTGAAAACCCTACAATTGGCAGAATAATCAAGTGTGGAATTAAAAAGAGCATTACATAGACACATAAGAATTAGGACCACAGTTAGGAAAGATTCAAGATGTTAGAAAACTTGAACGTTGGGTTAACCATGGATAGAATTTTGGATTTTTCCTCCATGGATTTATCTGAAAGTCTATCCTGTGTGTTTGTGTCAAAGATTAGGTTACCCAATGCATCAGATGCTCACTTTATATCTTGTATTGCATGCCAAAGTTAAACAACTTTCAGACAAAACCCTCGTGTTCATTAGCTATTGTGTGAAAGGACTGAGTGGGCCAGAAGGGAATGGGAATTTGTTCATACATGCTCAGGATCAGTCAATTTAACACACACACATACACAGACACGATAAGAAGAAACAAAGGTTTTACCAACCAGTTATGTGGACTCCTGTCCATGTTTGTCTTGAGACAGGTCAATATGACTGACTGAGGCAAGCAGAAGCATGCTAGAGGACAGGTGAAAAGGAGCGACCAGGAACTAGAAGATGGAATGGATTGTCCTGGATCAGGACCTGTTCACAAGAGACTTACAGGTGGCAACTGACTCTTCCATAGTCATGTGTATTTACAGCAGTGAGGATGGACTGGCAGAAAGTCTCCTATGCTTAGAACCACAGAAAGATTTTTTCTCCTTCCTTCCAAGGCTGAACGGATCTCTTCTGAAAAAAGCTCTTTTTAAAAAAATGAAAGTCTTACTAAATATCACTAATATTATTGTCTCCTAAATTGTTCTGATGCAGAAAGATCTAACAGTAGCTTCTTTCCAATTAGAAGTGGAGTGGCCGTCTACCTGACACAACATTCATTCAGTTCAGAGGCCGCCCAGCACCATCAGACTCCAGGCAGAATACTTCCTTGGAAGAAATTTCAGATAAAACTCCCGAGGGGCTGCATCCCATCTTTGGTTCAGGGAGCAGCCTGGGTCTTAGCACCTTTTGATGCTCAGCTGAGGAGCCGAGCCCTGGAAGGAGGCTGTTCCAGTTGCAGCAACCGAGACGGCGCCCTACCTGGGTCTTCATCAAAGGGGTCTGGATTACATCTCCCCCGCCTGTTCTTCCAGAAGCGCTTAGAAATTGGGGCCCCTCAGAACTAGAGCGTATCTCTCGAGCAGTGAGTGACCCCGGTGCCTGGGAGCCCAATGGCAGCAAGTGCAACTGGCAGAGCAGGGGTGGCATTTGGACAGACTGAGGCATTTCTACCCACTGAATACTGGCCCAGCTGCACCTCTGATCATCTTTGAGCAGAGGCCCCACGGAGAACTCATGGGTGAAACTCCAGGTAAACTTTTAGTACATCCTCTGCTAAAACGCCCTTTGAATTTGGAAGGAGATTAAGAGATCACCTAATATCCTACTACATATTTTTACTTCAAGGAATATTATGTGTGTGTGTGTGTGTGTGTGTGTGTAGGATTCAACTACTTCTAGAAATTACATATGCAAATTAAACTGATGTTTATCAACAATGTTTACTTAACCAGTCAATTAAATTGATTGACATTTTTTAACTGAAAAGCTAGTAGCCTTCTCTCTCGCTCCCTGCCATGCACCCCACTTACAGATCTGGAAATCTTTTTTTTTGGGAGGTGGTGCCTAATTTGCATTTATTATGGAAATAATTAATATTTCATACTGGAGCTTCATACTGGAGGTGTTTGATTAATTAAAACTTAATCCCACCTCCCCTCCCTGCGTGTCCAGCTCCCTCCCTTGCCATCTGCTGTTAATGACTTTATTTGTTAATTATTTTATCAGCTGCGTTTCTATGAGTGATGATTTTAACGCTTTTAATGCTTTAATGCTTTTATGTTACAAGCTACTCAGAATCGTACGAGATGGGCAGCAAATAGATTTCATAAATAAATAAATGTTTAGAATTTTAAAAATGCTAATTGGAACCATGAAGGTTAAACCATCCTATTAATCAATCATATATTATTCAATGTGTGAACAAGGGAATAAATCTTACCTCCAAAAAACTGTTAGTTGGCAAGTTAGTTAGTTTCAAGCCAAGCCAACAGACCAACAGGTCCTCCAAAGGCTCAGGATGAAGAGCTTATGATGGAAACAATCTGGTAGGAGCTCAAAAAGGCACCGAAGCCCTTGAGATACCAAAAGGAGCATCTCCAGGCCTTCTGAGTGAGGGGAAAATAGCACGAGAGACGAAACCCCAAACCCACCATCTGGGTCCTAAGATCCAGGAGCTACAAATGGCCCTCAAAGGCCCTGGGACTACATTGATAGCTGCTCCCCAAATCAAAATGCAGTAATACCTAAATGGGTAAGCTAAATGGGTAATCACAACTATATAGACCAAAGTGAATATTAGGGTTATTCTTCAATTTCTGTCATCTAGTGCATCAGAGGAATTTGGTAAGAGTTTTCTTAGGAACGGTGAAATTTCTCAAATAGATCTGGAACCCCCCACTGCATGAGCAAATGGGGCATGGTTGCCTTTGCAAGTCTTCTAGATCCTGATGGCTCATTTCCAGTTCAAGAAACAATCCTGATGACCAGCAAGATAATGAGAGCAAGAAAACAAGAGGGAAGGCAAAATTTGAGGCGATGAGCAAAAACCAGCTGTTGAAAACAAAGTCCTTCCCTTCCCCAACAACAAAATGATTTGGGCAAGACTGGTGGGAGGACCTGGCCTCTCCAGTTAGTACAGTGTGGTGAGTCTGGGAACATGCATGGGCTCCCTTGGGCAGGGAAGAAGCTCTGGACACACACAAACACACGTGACTGCAGCCTTTTCTGTGAGGTGGCAGTGCCGCCTAGCTGGAAAAGCTTTTGCGCATCTCATTCAGAAGCACTCCATGCACAGTAATGTTGACTGCAGACAGACGAGTAAGATGTATTTTTTTTAGAAATTAAAATAAAATTAAGACTGTTGGAGAAAACTGTGTAAGGGTATTTCAAGAGGTCCTAAAAAGCTGTCACTGTTGTTGTTTGGAATGAATGAATTCCCTTGCTCAAGAGGAAGCGATGGGCACACCAAAGAACATCATCAGGAAAATAATTGTGATGGAACGTCAGCATCTTCAGAGTCTTGCACTGCTCTTCTTCAGGGTGCTTCCAAACGTATGCCAACACTTCCCTCACAAAGAGAGGACTTTTTACATGCCTAACTTCCTCTAAAACTGTTTTGCCCTCCAGCCTTCCAGATTATGAAATATGGACTTGTGGAATATGGAACTCAAGTAGAAAAATTACATTTACCTTATTTTGATTTTTGCCAATAAAGCTGGGCAACTTGTGGCCAGACTTCCAGTTCTGAGACTATAGCAAACATTGCACAGAGATTGTCAAGCTGAGAAGTTCTTTTCTGAACAATGAAAGCTGAGAGAAATGAATTCTACATCTTTTATCACTTTCTTGGCTTTTCTTGATTACCGCCCCCAAAGAGACACAGCCTTGTGTTCTCCTCATTTTTCAGTTGTTCAGCAATGGCCCACCAGTCAGTGCAAGCAATTCCAGCACCTTCCCAATGTTAAGTAAGATTCCCTTGTGCTTCTGTTGCTCCAGTGAGGAGAACACCTGAGATTTGGCATCAGAATATCAGGTTTCCCAAAGGTTCCTGTGATCCTATTAACTCAGATTTGTATTTGTTTCAAAGGTGAATTGAAAACTGGGGTTGAATTCCATTAGATGCCACATGGGAATGAACTTTGGCAGAAAGAGGCAAACCAGTTGATTTCAGGTATTCTAATTTTGAAAATGTTTCCATTCCATTTTCTCAACTTTGGGAATCTTCCAAACTTTCCAGTTCAGTAATGTTTTTAGTTTATTTTGGAGCATATTTCTCCAAACACAAATATTTTTATATGAAATTCTTAGAATTTACATAGTTTCTGCAAAGTACCGTAGTTCATTAATATAATACCATTTATGCATATATCATTTCCATGAATATTCACATACTGTACTTAATTTTTTTTTATACTGTATGTTGTGAATTCTGCCAGTTGTCTGGAATCAAGTTCTGATTCAAGCCCTTTCCTTTCCTGTCCTGTCCTGTCCTGTCCTGTCCTGTCCTGTCCTGTCCTGTCCTGTCCTGAATTGCCTGGCTGAGGGCTTTCGATGGCCTTTTAGGGACTTTCCAGTGATGGGAAACTGGCGATCACTGGGCAAGAATCTCCTGATCGGGTCAAAGGAGCAGCTAACCTCAGGAAGGCCAAAGAGCTGTCGATTATGGTGAGGGCCCCAACGGAGCCTTCAAACTCCCTCTGCAATTGCTTCTTTGCCATCCTTGGACTCTTCCAGTGTCGCTTGTTAGTTCAGCATACAGAGTGAAATTAGTTTGGGGCCAGACGTGGAAAGCGGACATGACTGGCGTGCTCCAGACGGAGGGCGGAGGGAGCCAGAAGCTTCACCACTTACCAAAGACCCTCGCTTGTAGCGACTATACCAGGTGGCTGGCTGCTCTTTGGGCCAACGGGCCATTTTGCTCTGCAAAATACGAGAGGGGTTAAAGCCAAACAGAAAGGCGAGTGTGGGTTCCTCTTACCAGTTTACCGCGCTTGAATTCACTGAACCAGGAGCCCGGGGTTTCCTTTGGCCATGTAGTAATTCTAGCCTGAAAACGGTGGAAGAGGCACGTGGGGGAAGAGAAGAACAGAGACAAGACAAAAAGAAGAGTTACAGTCTGCAATAAAAGATTCCCACGGAAATCACTTGAGTCTTTCCTTTTAAGCAAAACCAGAAACCGACAATGCAACTCCTGAAACTTTCTGGGTCCAGATGTGTTGAAAGAGCACCCAGAAAACCTGATCCTGGATGGTTGGCAGTTGGTGGGGAGGAAGCCAAAAGAGAAACGGGCCTGTTAAGGCCATCCTGGCAAGGGGGACGGTTGATTCGCCCCTCTATTTAAAAAGCCAAAGGAGACTGTTCTGCTTCCAAGGATTTGCTTCTCTGAATGCTTATTAGTGTATTCAAATACATTGTCATAATTGTGAAGCCTAGAACTCTCCTATTCCTTGTTTCATTTCATTTCATGGTGATCCACTGCCATGGATAGGTGAAATCTCCAGGGCACAGTTGAGGAACTGATGGTCCTCCAGATGTTTTGCATAGCAACTCCCAGCAGCCTCAGCCAGAGGCCATTCTAGAAGGACAAATAGTAGAAGCCATTTTTTTAATCATAGGAGTCATCTATTATCTTACACACTCTTATTTGCCAAGAAATGTTCATGGTTCTGGCATCAAAATTCAACATGGTGCATGAATTTTAGGGTAACCTCTCAGCCCTCAGATGCTGTTGCATCCTGTTTCCATTAGTTCTAGTCTGCATAGCCAATAATGGATGATGGAAGTGCCGTCTAAAGGTATCTAAGGCCCATCCAGTTTTAAAGCATCACCCAGTAAGCAAGAGGTCTTTACTCTGCTGGCACCATGGCTAAAACCTAACACACTCAACAATTTCCAGCAGTCTGAGGCAGTTCAAAAATCAACAATCATTGTCCTTCTTGAAAGCTTGTATGTTTACTGATGGCTATTATCAATGAATCTCCAAGGAGTTCCAGATATTGTAATAGGAGAGCTATGTCAGTCATGGTAGCCAAAGTTCATAAAAAAAAATCTGATAGTAGCTGCCACCTCATACTTGCTTGTGCTTCACTGATATGCGGTGACACATTATGGAGAAAGGGGGGCACGTTGGGGAAACCCAAAGTAAGTGCTATGCCAACTTGAAACGCTGCTTCAAGGTAACCCAGCTGGAAGGAGGAGGGAGGGGCCTAACAGAGTACGCTTGAACTGACCCTTAGGAAAACAGCTTGCAAGATTTTAATTGGTTACCTTGGGTGGGAAAAGAAAGACAGTTAAGAAGGGGAAAGGAGGGGAAAGTATAACATAAGGATGTTGGCATGCAAATCTCAGTTCTGGCTATGCATTACTGCAATACATTTGATCTCTAATAAAAAATATATCTTTCTGAGCAAATAGCACTAGCACTTAGCACTTAGACTTATATACCGCTTCACAGTGCTTTACAGAGTCAGCATGTTGCCCCCAACAATCTGGGTCCTCATTTTACCGACCGCGAAAGGGCGGAAGCCTGAGTCAACCTGGAGCCAGTGAGACTGAAACTGCCAAACTGCTCGCAGTTGGCAGGAGGAGCCCGCAGTGCTGCCCTCTAACCTCTGTGCCACCAGGGCCAAGGATTGTTTTCTGCTTAGAGCAGAGGCCCCAACCTTTTGGGCACCAGAGGCCGGTTCCGTGGAGAGGTTTTTCTATGGACCGGAGGGTGCGTGGTTTTGTGTGCTGCCTACATCCCGTGGATGGGGCTTTGCTTGTTTGTGCGGACCGGTTGCTGGCATGCCGCGGCCCAGTACAGGTCCACGGACCACGGGTTGGGGACCCCTGACTTAGAGGTTTAAGTTTGTGGCAGGTCTGACACTGATAGCAGCTTTTCAGACTAACTGTGCATTCTGTGCATTCACATGTCTCTTTCTTGCTACAGTTGTGTGTGTTTGTTTGCTGCCAAGAATACAGTGGCAGACAGGAACTCAGGGACTCGGGAGGCTGAGTGCTGAGAATTCAATGCTCCCTGCGCTGTTCAAGTGGAGAATGTTCTGGAACCTTCCATAAACTTGCCCAGACTTTTTCATGTGACTTTATGTTATTTGCAGGGGTTTCATGGAGCCTCCTTCATACTTGAACCAACAGTTTACATTTAAACGTGAAAAAGCTGTTTTCAGGGCAGTGTATAATTAGGAAAATAAATTTGTCCTATGAATAAACAGTATTTAATCACAAGAATAAATAAATAGGCACATATCTGGACACTTAAAAACACACAAAAACACCTTTTGAACCATAGCTTAAAGAAGTTGAGAGTGAAAAATATTCTTAGGATAAGAGTGTTTTATGTTCACAGGATTGAATGTTGTTGTTGTTGGTCCCACACATCTAGGCCCCTTCTCCCTCCTAGAAGCCTTCGGGCCTGACTCCTGGAGGCTTTTTGTGGTCAAAGTGTCACTGTTATGTGGGTGGGTGGGGAAGGAGGTACAGCAACAGAGGTTTCCTCATTTTCAGAGACACAGAGATGTATCTGTGCCAAAAAGAGTGTGCTGGCTGGAAAATGATGGAATTAGTTTTTCATCTAAGAGGCGGTGGCCAGCCAGGCACTTTGGGCCCTCAAAGCCTCCAGAGGTCTCGGGAGTCTCAAGGCTGAGTGCTCCGAGGGACTTCAGCCTCGTCTCCAGAGATGCCCCAATCTATGTGGAAAAAAGAGGGGCCTGGATGTGTTTGGGGTCCTAAGAATCACAGGCCTTTCATAGATGTTCACACCAAGAAGAGGAGATCCAACATGTTGGATTCCAATCTGGACAGGGAGCAACATGGGGCAATTTTTAACCCACCCAAAGCAGGAGGCCCAGCAGAAACTTTTGTCCCAATGCTCCGTAGACCTCCCGCCCTGCCCCCCCCCCAAGAACAGTCACAACCAGACTGGTCTGTTTTCTAGATCTCGCTCTCAAAGCAGACTGGGGAGGGGGTGTCAGTACAAGGCCCTCATTCCCCCATGTTCATGTGCAATCCATGAATTAACAGGGCACCATGGAAGTGAAAGTGTGAATGGACGACAACAGGACAGACAGCTGTTCTCACTTCCAGCGCAACATTTTTCACTCAAACTGATGCACTTGACCTACCAATAATTTAATTTACAGGAAATGACATGATATATTTGCATGTATGAATCTGAGGAAATTGCCACATTTCAGCTTTTTTTGCAGCTTATTAGCAACACAAATTGTTTTCAGAAGTCTATCAATAAACAGCAAAATTTAAAAGATGCGCAAGGCAGAAGATCTGGAGACTAAAACATACAAAGAACAGCTGCAGGATTTGGGAATGGCCAGTCTTGATAAAAGAAGGACTAGCAGGGGGGACATGATAGCAGAATTCCAGTATTTGAGGGGCTGCGACCAAGAAGAGGGGGTCAAATTATTCTCCAAAGCACCTGAGGGCAGGACAAGAAACAAGGGTTGGAAACTGATCAAAGAGAGAAGCAACCTGGAATTAAGGAGAAACTTCCTGACAAGTGAAGACAATTAACCAGTGGAACAGCTTGCCACCAGAAATCGTGGGTGCTCCATCACTGGAGGTTTTTAAGAAGAGACTGGACAGTCACTTGTCTGAGATGGTATAGGTTCTCCTGCTTGACCAGGGGGCTGGACCAGAAGACCTCCAAGGTCCCTTCCAGCTCTATTCTATTGAAGTGAGAAGGTCAAAGGACAAAACGCAGCATCTGAATCAGCGTTCAGACATGTGAGAAGCAAGGATGACCTGCAAGGAAGGAAAGGGATGGAGAAGGAATGGGGTCGTTGCTGAAGTAAACTAGATTTGTTCAATTTCATTTTCTTTGCTCTTTTTTTCCTGCCTCTAATTCATAGAATCATAAAGTCATAAGGCTGGAAGGGACCTTAGAGATCTTCTAGTCCAGCCCCCTGCCCAAGGCCGGAGTTCTCCTCCCCATCCTAGACACATGGATGTCCAATCTCTTCTTTAAACACTACAGGGATGGAGCACCCACCACTTCTGGAGGCCAGCCGTCCCATTGATTAACAGTCTTCACTGTCAGGAAGTTCCTCCTTAAGCTCTCGGTGGAATCTCTCCTTTTTAGAATTTAGAATAGAGTAGAGGGGCTTTGGAGAATAGGTGGAAACCCCCCCCCCTTCTTCTCTGGGACAGCCTTTTGCTCACTTTTCAATCTTTTCCTGATGGGAATTATGTCGTTGAAAGCAAAATCAAGGCAACGTGCAGACAATGGAAATTTGTCAAACTATCTTCCAAAGGGACAGCAAAAAAGGCATTAACAAGAGTTACTTACCCCCTCAGACTTCTTATCTGGGAAGATGCAAGTTTCCCCACCAGCAGTAAAATTACAGTACACTTTGAAGGAATCCCGGGAACAGCCTTGATTCGGGTCTACCCAATATTCTCCTAGATTTGGGAGAAAAGCAGTGGCTAGAAATTATAAAGCCCAAACACCGTCTTTGGCCTCGGCTCCAAAAGCCCTTCAGAAAAGCTCCATTTTCAGCGTTTTCCAGGGGGCTGGCCCCGAGAGACTGTTCCAGAGAGCTGAAAAGCTTCATTTCTGTCTTTCAGCAGGACTTGATCAAACTTCCTGCACTTCTGAAGTGCATCTTATTTCTCAATCTTTATTCTTTTTTTAAAAAAAGGAATGTTTCCAATTTAAAACACAAATATGAAAAACAGCTTCCAAGAGAAGAGCATCTCTGTGGGCTCCGTGGTACTCGCTTTGCTTGCAGACATTTCGTTACCTGACTAGGCAACGCCATCAGTGCCGGTGAGTGTGAGGTTTGCTCCCTGTTCACACACAGTTGCTTCCCCTGCTGTCTGTCTGTCTGTCTGTCTGTCTGTCTGTCTAAAACCAGTCAGGGAGGGAGCCCTACGGAACTTCAGAATGAAAGCCTAGCGCCCATCTGGATTAACTCTGTTTCTGTCATGCCAACCATGATATTTACACAGCTTTTTAATATTAGATTGAAATCTCTGGTCTTGCTGGTCTGATCAATGGGACCGAATTGGAACATCTGTGAACGTTTGAAAAGAAGTTCAATCGCCCCTTTCTATTTCCAGACCCAACAGTTCCCCCTCCCCCCCTTCCACGGCTGCCGCCTACCGTCTGGGAAGTCCGGGTGGCAAAGCTGCAGGTCCTTGCAGGTCCGAGCTGGGTTGTGCTGGGTGCCCAAGGGGTGTTTCATCTGCTCGATTTCCAGTTTCAGAGAGTTCAAGGAGCCGAAGATCTCCTCCATGCCCTCATGGTAGTCCATGTAATTGTCAGAATTGACATCATCCATCAGCTGGCTGGCATCAATGTTTCTGCGAGTCCGTTTGGAGGACTGGATGGGAAGGGGTTGGATGACTTCTCCTGGAGGACCCTGCATGATGGGAGAAGAAGAACAGGAACCTGGCTTGAGCGAGGCCGCACCAGAGAAGCAGACTCTAATTTCTGACAACCTGGAAAGCATCTTAGCCGCAGCACTTACAGGAGGTCCTGGTAGGCCGGGATGGCCAGTTTCTCCCTTTGGACCGGTTGGCCCCTGGGAAGAAGGAGAAGCAGAAAAGACACGGCCAGTTAACAAGGTGCCAAAGCACAACTGCAGCCCTCCAGAGCCCTTAAAGAAAGCCACCCTGACCACTGCAATTCCCACCGTGCAATTCCCATGTGGGCTTCAAGAAGACAAAGTGGCTCAAGAAGCATGAGCTTGTCTCCTTGAAACCCACATGGAAATTGTACGGTGAGAATTGCAACTGAACATCTGAACATCTCTGTCATGGCTGCATCTCGCCTATCCAAGCTTCAGGAGCTGACAGCCAGACATTAGCGTGGGAGGGATGGGGAGGGGTCGGAATGTGAAGAAATGGGGGGATGGAAGCCCAGGCGATACGTGGATCTGGGAACCGAGCACCTGTTTCCTGAACAATATACAAGCACCTGACTGGACCTTTGCTGATAACGGGGGCAGGAGGGGGAGGGAACTTTCCTTTGCACAGGAAAATCTCAGATTCAGCTTATGCTACTTCTGTAACCACTTAAGCTTCAGTAAAGTAGACTGTTGGCAAAACAAGTGGCCAGGAGTCTTTCTTTGCTAGATGACTGAGTGGGAGATTTGACAATCTCCGTGGAACAGTCTCCTTTTTCGATCTTGACTAGCTCAGTTCCTCCCAACCTCTCATGTTTTCTCGGGCCAGGCAGGGGCACCCAACTCCCCCTTTGTAAACCTCTGCATTCCCTTCTGGGCAGCAATAAAAGGGTGAAAGGGTTAAGCAAAGGCTACACCCCATGGCCCACGAATGGACAAGTCTCCACGGGGAGCCAAACAGGGACTCATACTGTTACTTTTCCCCAAAGGAAATTCACTGGAAGAAGAGATGCAGAAGGACAGTCTCCCTTGTGCTCCCAGCCACCCTCATCCCCCTGCTTTTACAAGTGGACCATCCCCAGTCTGGGGTCTGGAAGAGGAACCCCCCCCCCCCCCCGTCTTCTGCCACTGTGCTCCATGTTAGAGCTACTTTTCCTTCCTTCCCCAGGAATGACGAAGGTTCAGGATAGCCACAGGAAACAGGAATGTCACCTTTGAATGCGCCAACACTGGAAGTTTTTAAGAAGAAACTGGACAGCCATTTGTCCGAAATGGTATAGAATTTCCTGCCTGAGCAGGAGGTTGGACTAGATGACCTCCAAGGTCCCTTCCAACTTTATTATTATTATTATTATTATTATTATTATTATTATTATTATTATTATTATTATTATTATTATTATTATTATTATTATTATTATTATTATTATTATCATCATCATCATCATCATCATCAAAGGAGCAACATCTTGAAGGGGGAGAGGTGGATGATGGGAGGGACAAAGACATGGAAAGGGGAAGAAGCTGGAAAGACAGGAAAGGAACGAAGAGATTCTTCCCCCCTCGCCCCTCCCTCCCCCCGAGACCATGTGGACTGCAATACTACCATTAATAGTAATAAAACAATTTTCCTCCTTTGATAGATTTGATACTTGTACTTACGGAAGATCCTTTAGCACCTTTTGGACCGGGGGGCCCCTGGTTGAAAGAGAGAAGAGCTAGTTGGCAAGGCGTCCATTAAAAATAACTAAGCAGCCCATACCCGAGGTCGGTGTGGATTAGCAGAACAAAGATTGTCCCAAGTTGTGTCCTAATTAACGCGTTCAGCGTGTCAGTCTGAGGCTGAAACAGCCGTTGGCTTTGTACGCTCAGAATTCTTACTATACTTCAGAATAAAGATATTTATCTTTCTGAAATCACTGAAATGCCAAATCATGTTCTATCATATTGGTGGAGGGTGGGGGGGGAACCCACGTGTTCATTTAGTGGAGCCAAGTCCCGGCCTCTTTGCTACTCACCGGCAGCCCTGGAGGACCAGGAGGGCCAAGAGGGCCGGACGGACCTTGAATACCCTGGAAGGAGGAGACAAAGAGGAGAGTCCATGCTTGCAAAGCCTTCTTAATCCCCAGCTTTAGTGGAGGGGTTCTTTCCAGTTCGGAAGCTTCAGCCCCCCTGCCCATCCTCCCCAGGGGGGAGCTTAAGGGCCACCAAGGGTCCTGGTGGCCAGGCTCTCCGTGGTCTCTACCTGTTCTCCTTTAGGCCCTGATCCTCCCTGAGGTCCTGGCAGTCCTCGGTCTCCCTTCTCTCCTTGCTCGCCGGGAGGCCCAATAAGACCGATCAGCCCAGGATGGCCCTAGAAAAGGCAAGGGCCGCATGGCAAACGCTCTTTGGGCCACGAGGGGAGAAGCCAGGCAGTGGCCGGGAGCTGCAATTCCCAGCTGGCTTCAGGAATTCCCTTCCCAGGTCTGGATGTTACCGCGAGAGTTAAGACAGATGCTTCAAATTCACACGCCGGTCTGGAGGTTAATTTTGGGGCCACCCACAAATACCTTAATGCTGGAAACTCACCTTTTCTCCCTTTGGACCCGAATCCCCTTTCAGGCCAGGTAATCCAGGTGGACCCTTTGGAGAGAACAAGAAAGTTGATACTAAAAACCAGGCATCTTGTTCGGCCACTTTTTTTTTTTCTTTTAGATTTATGGGAGCCAAATTAATTTTGGGAAAGGAAAATTGAATTTGGACCGATGTTAACACATTTCTAATTCTGAGTCTTTGCTTTTCGTGCTGCTACAGAGGGGTCACTTTCAAAGGGTCCCCTGGCTC
The DNA here is from genome assembly GCF_001527695.2 of Protobothrops mucrosquamatus. Taxonomy (NCBI): domain Eukaryota; kingdom Metazoa; phylum Chordata; class Lepidosauria; order Squamata; family Viperidae; genus Protobothrops; species Protobothrops mucrosquamatus. Next base: position 139,243 of record NW_015388627.1, on the reverse strand, counting down.
CATCCGAGGGGTTCCACATAAAGGCCAGGACAGAAGCTCTTTCGTGAGGGAGGGGCTGGCCAGGCAAGATGCTCTGTGGAGGAAAGAGGCTGCTCTGGATCTGGGCCCCCGACCCCCCCATCGAGAGGCAGATCTTGCTTGAACCAGGAGAGCTGAAGGGGAGGGGGAGGGGCCGGCCTTTGCTTTCAGCCCCACGGCAGGTAAAGCACAATTCCCAAAATGTCGGACATACCATCGGGCCAGGAGGTCCATCTGGGCCTGGGGAGCCTGGAAGCCCTTGCTCACCCTAGAAAACAACGGAGACATTTAGCTATTACGGTACATTCCGGGTTAGCAGGAGAAATGGCTAACTGAGGTGGGAGATACTCGCATATCTCCCGCAATCTAGAAGAATCAACCGAGGCACGGAGAGTGGAGTCTTTATGTTCCATTTCTACCCCGCATATTTGTTTCAAGGAGGGTTGCCGTAGCAATAGCCATGATTAATGCAGCATTCACCGTGGAAACCCGAGCTCAGTGCCGTCTTCCAGCAGGTGCAAAGCATGTCTGTGCATCGCCTTCCTTTGGGGCAGCAGCTGGACGCGACTCCCCCGCAGTCTAAAAGGGCTACAGGAGGTCCTGTGCGACCACAATTGGAACCGGAACATCTGCCACTAAGCGATGCAGTTCTTATGTGAATCTCACCCAATTTTTTTGCTGCAGTCCTTAACCGAGGAAGGGAATCGCTGCTGTTACTAACCAAACAGCTAACAATTATTACACAAATGACTTTACTTGCTGGAAGCCGGCAGGGAAAGCCGCAACTGGGGATCCCCTCACCCTGTGAGGTGGCAACAGCTGTAAATACACACCGATTGCCAAGGGCCCAAATTGCAGTCGTGCGACTGTGGGGAGGCTGCAACAGTTGTAAGTGTGAGTCTAAGTCACTTTTTCAGTGCCATCATAACTGAACAGTCGCTAAGCAAATAAGTGTAAGTTGAATACTACCAGTATTGACCAGATGTAAAATCTAAGATATAACTAAGGATAAAGGAGTGGGAGTGAAATACCTGGTGGGGAAATACCTGGGTGTGTGTGCTTTAGCATTCCTAGTCCAGACTACCAGGAGGAATATTGCTGAGTAGGAGGCCAGCCTGCTCTTGACCTCCACTTGGAGTACAAATTTACAGGCCTGACCAAATTCTGATTCCCCCCCCCCCAGGTAGTTGGGAGGGCGGTCTGCTTACTGGGATTTTCCCTCAAAAAATCCATCTCCTAGAATTTGCTGCACCAGCAGAGTCTGCAAATGGTGTCAGAGACCCCATTAGGTGGAGCTTTTCTGGAAGCCAGGCTTCAAAAATCCCATCTCCTCGAATCTGCTGCGGTGGCCGACTCTACCGATCGAGTCACGAACCTCATTACATCAATTGGAGATTTTCTGAAGGCCAGCAAAATAAAAAAGTTCTTCTGAAGGACTCTGCAGCGTCACACTGTATGGTCAGAGGGAACGGAAGAGTAAGGCCAAAATAAGGCCTCATAAGATGCGAAACAAGGCCTCGACAAGGCCAAAAGAAGAGAACGAGAAGGCATCTCCTCTCAAGGCTTTCCAGCACCTGGCTCAGTTTTTTTGACTGACACCTGACATCAGAGAGAGAGAGAGAGAAATCCCATCTGAAGACTCTTGTGGTCCACGGAACCTGCAGCTTTTTGGCTTGGCTAATTTGTGGTAATGACTGACCATCCGAAACGTTTGCTTCTCAAGGAGATCCAGATTCCTTTTCTATCAACTCTCTTTCTGCTCTCCATGCAAATATTGAGGAGATTTTTCCCCCTTCTCTCAACCAGCTGGTGAGCTTTGACCCATACCATGAACCGGGATGTCTTGATTTTTAGTTTATTAAGTGATTTGGAACAAAATCTATTCAATCGCTCAGTTACAGTTATCTGATGTCTTGACAAGTGCCTTTGGTCAAGTCTCTGGGGAGGCTGCTCTGTCAGCGGCGCCACCATAATGGGATTAACATCCATCACAACAATCAACAGACATGCTTGTGGCATCTTTAATCCCAAAAAACACAGGCTGACCGAAGCTTCCACGGACTAAACTCCAATTAATCTTACATGAACTTGTCTTCAGTTGTCATATCTGTATCCATCATTATAAAAGCCTTGACAGCAGCTGCAAACTGAAAGAGCATGGATGACATCACAGCCTAACATTGTAACCTAACTAACTTTATATGTGAGAATTGATGCTTTTCTTCTTAGAAAGAACAGGAAAATATTTGTCCAAGGTCTTTCCCATGAAGCCTGGGTGGTGTTCTTCACTGGAACTTGAAATCTGCAACATCAGTTCAGAAGTATTAGAGATGGCAACCTAGAACTAGAACTACAAATGACATGACAATCTGAGGGATTGTCTCTAATACTTCTGATCTGATGTTGCAGATTTCAAGTTCCAGTGAAGAACACCAACCAGTCTTTATGGGAAAGGACATTTGTTGGTCTGGATGTTTGTAGTACTGGGTTTTTTGATCCCCTTGGAAATGCTGGAAGTAAGGTGGTTTCTGTGAACTTAAAATGCTCTGCAGATAAGGATTCTGGGGCAGTTCCTGAAAAACAGAGCCAAGGAAATTCCAGCAGAGGATCTGGATCACAACTCAACTGCCTTTACGAAGAGGGCATGGGGAAATGGCTCTGGAGGACAGGAGAAACCTTCTTGCCACCACCAAAGCAATGTTCAGACAAGCATGTCTTGACCCCATTCCAAGAAAATAATTTGAGAAAACTTTTCAGGCCTTTCTTGGTTTACACAAAGATAAAGGCAGGGAGGGAGAAGCACATTCCGACTTGAAAGGTTCTGTTCCTGTAGCTGGGACAATAAAAGCAGCCCTGATGTACATACTCTTGGTTTTGGATCAACGCTCTCCTAGAGATGAAGTTGACCTTGGTTGGCCAACACTTACCACTGGGCCAGGTATTCCCCGAAGTCCATCTGGACCTGGCTTTCCTGGAGGTCCCTGAGGACCAACAGGACCCGTTTTCCCAGGCGGTCCTTCCAATCCAGCTTCACCCTAAAGAGAAGCAAGACGTTACAGGGAGAACATGGCCGAAACCAGAAATGCTGCTTTGTCTGGCAGCAGCCCAGCGTTTTACCTTGGCGCCTTTCTCTCCCTGACGGCCTTCCGGTCCTGCTGGTCCAGGTGGCCCCTAAAGAGATTGGGAGACACGGCGCAGTGAGATGAAACCCAGATGGTTGCAGCAACTTGGCCTCTTATGAACCTCCTGCCAGATCTAACAACAGCCCGACCAAAGGAAGACCCAACCCCCATCCCCAGCATGAGCCAAGAGGCTGGCTGGCTCTTCAGAGGTTTGGCCCTTTTTTAAAAAACTCTTTTATCTTTCATGGTTGTTTTTCACCCAACATTTTTGTTGTTAAAAGCAATACCTTCCTTTCATTGACTGTCAGGAGTTGTCTGAGATTCCCTCAGGTAACAAATCCATAATTGCTTTTGCTTTTTGCATACAGACTACAGAGCAACAGAGTCGGAAGGGACCTTGGAGGTCTTCTAGTCCAGGGGTAGTCAACCTTGGCTCTTTTATGACTCGTGGACTTCAATTCCCAGAATTCCTGAGCCAGCTTAGCTGGCTCAGGAATTCTGGGAGTTGAAGTCCACGAGTCATAAAAGAGCCAAGGTTGACTACCCTGGTTCTAGTCCAACATCCTGATCAGGCACGAGAACCTGGACCATTCCGGACAAATGGCTGTCCAGTCTCTTTCTAAAGACTTAAAAACCTCCAGTGACGGAGCTTCTCTATCTGTTTTATTTGCATCTAACCTTCTTCTTAAGTGGAAACCAGTTTCAAAGCAAACAACAGATGATTTTTACTCAAAGAAATTAGAACAAATATGTAACTTTGAAATAGTATCTATGGGATATTTGAAATCTGGCTGGAGGAGAACCAGGACAATCTGGAAGACCCCACCCTATTTCTGGGGGGTGACAACTGTTCTTATCCTTGCTTTCCTGTTTTTCAAACGAGCTGCAAACTAACAAGTTGTTATGGCAAGAAAGATAATCATTTGTTCGTAACAGCAACACAAGAGTCTGCCTTTATTCAGGCCAAGATTTCCAAGTATGTCAGAGATTTGTTGTTATGGTGATACATTATATTTCCAATAATTAACACCTCTGATGTCCCTGCTACTGTTTTCTTTGCAGATGTGCGGAATTTGGTCTGCAAGTTTAAAGCACCGTTGACCCGTTTGCATCAGGATACAGGTGTCCATTCGGTAAAAACAAGCTCGGCTGTGCCTTTTTGTTGCATTTTCTGAGCCGGTTTGGCTAAAAACTGGGAGATGAAAGACTGAAAAAGCAACTTACTCTCTTGCCTGGTGGTCCAGAAGGGCCTGGCTCTCCGGTTGGACCCGGGGACCCCTGAAAACAAAAGGAGAGGAAAAAAAATATGCTTATCCTTAGAGCTCTAAGACAAGAACCAGCAGGATAGGCTAAACCAGGGGTAGGCAACCTTGGCTCTTTTATGACTTGTGGACCTCAACTCCCAGAATTCCTGAGCCAGCTATGCTGGCTCAGGAATTCTGGGAGTTGACGTCCACGAGTCATAAAAGAGCCAAGGTTGCCTACCCCTGGGCTAAACCTTCATTTGGTTACACAAAGTCCTCAACTGACCCCAAATTTGTTGCTAAGCCAGAGTTGTTAAGTGATTTTTGCCCCCATTTTTCGTCTGTCAGATCTGCCATCAAATCTCCCAGCTTCGCTTTGCTTTGATGGGAGCCTGTCATCAAATGTGGGGAGGGGGAATGGGAGTGGGAAATGACAGGAACCAGATGTAACAACCAGAGACAAAGGTGGAGAGATCCAAGGAGACCAGCCTGGGAACGGAATGCAAACACCCACCAAAGAGGCGCCAAAATGTGGAACTGTTAGCAAAACCCCTAATCTGAACCTTCCTGGACACCACCAAGATGACGGGGGAGGGCCTGGGAGAAGGGGAAATTACCGGGTTGACACGGGAAATCCTCAGATCTGGCTTTGCTGTGCTGTAACCACTTGGCTTTCACTATAAATGGAGTCGAGGGTCTTCCTTCCCTGGATGCCCAAGCTGGGACAAGCCTGACAATGTCCTTTTATGAGGTTTTGGGGTCACCACAAGCTCAAAAGAGCATCCTTCGGTATCTTTCTGACTCCTAGGCTTCTTATCACCTTGCCCATTAAATTCATCTTGGCCTATGACTCCAGCTGGTCACCTACAGAGGATTTGCACCAGAAATTTGCTGTTTGCACGCTTGTGGAAAGAGAGAGACGTGCCAAACTGTCTTCCGCAGAGAAGCACCAGGAGTACCAGCTAGGAGAGTTTTTTTTTAAAGAAGAAAAGGGGGCTTAGTCTTGGGATAGGCTTTCCTCCAAATGAAGGCTTCCAGGCTGACCCATTCAGGAAACACCAGTTGACCCCAGGTTCTGACTCATGGCTCCCACCAGCCCTCAGCTCTCTCTTGATGGCCGTCTCTGCTTAGTCACTCACTCATCCACATCCTATTTTTGGTACTAATCAAAGAGATGCATCTTTTGCCCCTAAGAAACACACGCAACCTGCCTCTAGTCAGGGTACTCACCGTTTGGCCAGGTTCACCATCATCTCCCTTATCACCTGGTGGGCCATCCTGACCCTAGGAGAAAGCAGAATAGAATAGAGCTGGAAGGGACCTTGGAGGTCTTCTAGTCCAGCCCCCAGCTCAAGCAGGGGAAACTTATACCATCTGAGAAAAGTGACTGTCCAGTCTCTTCTTAAAAACCTCCAGTGATGGAGTGCCCACGATTTCTGGAGGCAAGCAGTTCCACTGGTTAATTGTCCTCACTGTTAGGAAGTTTCTCCTTAATTCCAGGTTGCTTCTCTCTTTGATCAGTTTCCAACCCTTGTTTCTTGTCCTGCCCTCTGGTGCTTTGGTGAATAATGTGGCCCCCTCTTCTTTGTGGCAGCCCCTCAAATACTAGAACACTACTATCATGTCCCCCCTATTTCTTCTTTTCTCTAGACTAGCCAAACCCAAGTCCCGTAGCCGTTCTTCGTATGTTTTAGTCTCAAATAGAAAAGGAATTCTTAACTTTCCCATTACTATTTCATGCCTTTTGAAGGGCAAATTCCTGAGGAATTTCCTAATAAAATGGAAGTTATTAATGGCTAAATGCAAGGGGTGACACAGGAACTGTAGATATTTTATATATAATTTATTACATTTTAATATATTTGTGTGGCTTTGAGTCAGTGTTGGCTCCTCGTGACTGCCTAGACTGGGCCCTACAATTTTCAGAAGGGGTTTGCTGTTGCCTGCTTCTTCTTGGGGCTGAGGGAAAGGGTCTGGCTCAACCCCCCCCCATGGGTTAAAACTCCAGGTCTCACTCTCTACCTGGTGCCATAACCATAGCACCAAACTGGCTCTTGTAATTAAACAGTACAGGATGAATATATTAATATTCTCAATGAATGTGGAGCACACGGGCATTATCTCTAATGAGTTCGATGTAAGATTAAGATTTCAAAGATCAAGTTTGATTAAAAATTTCTACCATTCAATAATAGCAAAGAAAAATGAAACCATTGTAAAAAGAATAGACATGCTAGATAATGATGATGATGATGATGATGATGATGATGATGATGATGATGATGAGAGAACTATTTGCTTATCAGAAAATGAATCAACAGGCCACAAAAGTGAAAAACATGCATATATTCAGAAATATATATATCTGAAATCTTAAGGGAAATACAACATTCTAAATGTCCACATTCCCTATTTCAATCCAAACTGAAATATTTCCAAAAGATCTGGAGAGCAGCTGCCTGGAATTTTCTCCCCGTGAAAATTCTTAGACATGTTTTGAGAAAGAAAGGCCCTCCCTGTTTTGCCACCTTGGTGGTACTTACAGCTGGACCAGACTCCCCCGGAGGACCTGGATCACCTGGAAAGCCAACTGGACCCTGGAAAGGGATGGAAAGGAAGAGCATGACTGGATTCCCATGAAATCCTCCAATCAGCAGAACAAAGAAAGGAGCGACAATCTTGGCAATACACTGACCACGATAGTTAGATCAAGGGCGATTAGAAAACCCATTTCCATGAAACGGAACAACTCCATGATCTCAAGCAGAGTACTGAGAGAGAATATCCTGTTATTGGTCTGATGGTCTCTCAACTTGGTCCCTGCAGTCAGAGGGTCCCTTGGCTGCATGGGCCACGTTGAGGTCCCTGGGCAGCGAATTTGATTCTGTGACTCTTAGGCAAGTGGAGACGGCTCTAGCCTCTGCTTGTTAGATCCTAGGTCAGACATGTCAAACACAAGGCCCGGGGGCCGGATGTGGCCCGCGAAGTGGTTTCATGTGGCCCGCGAAGCCATCCTGGAAACAGTGAGGGAACGGCCCCTGCTGCCTTGGCCCTGGCCCAGGCCGGCCAGGAGCCAATGTATAATTTTGTGGTGGCCATTTATGCTGAAATGCATTCAGTCTTAGCTCCACAAGGCCATTTGGAAACAATGAGGAACCAGCCCCTGCCGTGTCGGCCCTGCCCCCTGGGTGCATGCTGGGGAGGGGTCACCCTTTGTGAGGAATGAGGAAATGCACCATCGCCTGGAAGTGGCCAGCAAATGGCCCTCGCGTACTTCACATATCTGGCTTGATGGGCTCTGCCCTGGTCCCCCCCCCTTCTGCCAGAGACCCTCAGATCTGTCCCACTCCTGCCCAGGCCCCCACAGGCACCCTTGATGCGAATGATGTAGAGCTGGCCACGCCCACCCAGTAGGCCACACCCACTCCATCCACGCCCATCCAGTAGGCCACACACACCATGGCCACACACACCCCGAGGGCAACCACAATGCTGATGCGGCCCTCAATGAATTTGAGTTTGACACCCCTGTCCTAGGTGGTTAGCAGCTGCCCAGGCAAACTTGAGTGGTGGTGTCAGGTTCCTTGAGGGAGGGGATGGTCCCCTCAACCTTGAAGGAGCTACATGCAGTGCGCCCTTTTATCAAAAAAGACAGGGACCCGGTGTCCCTGGCCAATTATCATCCAATCTCAACCCTTCCTGCACAGATGTGTGCGACTCCCAGCCTTATGCCATTTGTTTGTTTGTTTAATTTATTTGCTGCCCATCTCACCCCAAGGGGGCTTGTTGAAGACTTGGTTATTCACCCAGGCTTTGGGGACGGGGTGACTGAGGAGACCACTTTTGGGGGGTGTTTTGCTTTGCTTTTATTTATTACATTTATTTCTGCCCCATCTCACCATGAGGGGCTTTGCATTTTGGTCTGTTGGATTTTCCTTTTAATGAGTTGCTTTTTCAATGTAAGCTGCTCAGAATTGTTTAGGAGTTGGGCAACCTATTATTTATTTATTTTTATTTATTTATTTATTATTTTGATTTATATCCCGCCCTTCTCCCGACGGGACTCAGGGCGGCTCACAACCTATTTAAAAACAAAACATACCCACAATCCCCACCGAATAAAACCAATTAAAAGCCAAATATTTAACAGTGATTTCCTGTTTAAAATTTCCTTAAAATAACCCAATTTTTAAAATCCTCTCTAGGCCAGGCCCGCTTGCTGGAAAAGCCATGTCTTGAGGGCGCGGCGGAAAGTAAAGAGATCCGGAATCGTCCGGATCTCGGGGGGTAGATCGTTCCAGAGGACGGGGGCACCCACAGAGAAGGCCCTCCCCCTGGGGGTCGCCAGCCTACATTGCTTGGCCGACGGCACCCTGAGGAGGCCCACTCTGTGGGAGCGTACCGGTCTATGGGAGGGAATCTGTGGCAGAAGGCGGTCTCGGAGATAACCAGGTCTTATGCCATGGAGCGCCTTAAAGGTGGTAACTAACACCTTAAAGCGCACCCGGAAGGCCACCGGTAACCAGTGCAGCTCACGCAGCAGCGGTGTTACATGGGAGCGACGAGTCCCTCCCAACACCGCCCGCGCGGCCGCATTCTGGACCAGTTGAAGCCTCCGGGTGCTCCTCAAAGGGAGCCCCATGTAGAGAGCGTTACAGTAGTCCAGGCGGGAGGTGACGAGAGCATGAGTGACTGTGCGCAAGGCGTCCCGGTCCAGAAAAGGTCGCAACTGGTNGGAACTCCACCCCAAAGCCACGAATGATCTCCCCCAGCGGCTTTACATAAATATTGAACAAAAGGGGAGAGAGGACCGACCCCTGGGGCACCCCACAAGTTAGGGGTCTAGGAGTCGACCTCTGTCCCCCTGCCAATACAGACTGCGTACGGTCGGTGAGGAAGGAGGAGAACCACCGCATAACGGTGCCTCCCACTCCCAACTCACCGAGACGCCGCAGCATGATACCGTGGTCCACGGTATCAAAAGCCGCTGAGAGGTCCAAAAGAACAAGGACAGAGGAATATCCTCTGTCCCGGGCCCTCCAGAGATCATTAACCAACGCGACCAATGCCGTTTCCATGCTGTGTCCCGGCCTGAAGCCCGACTGGTATGGGTCTAGATAGACTGTTTCATCCAGGTGCCGGGGGAATTGCCGTGCAACCACACTCTCAACAACCTTCGCCGCAAAGCGAAGGTTGGAGACCGGGCGATAATTGGCCAACTCATCTGGGTCCAGGGAAGGCTTCTTGAGGAGGGGCCTCACAACGGCCTCCTTAAGGGCCGCAGGGAAGACACCCTCCTGCAAATAAACTTGTTACATAAATAAAAAGGCCCAAGGAAGCAGGTTCCTGATCTCCCCACTCCCCCCCCCCAGCCCTCCCTGGATGTCTTTCTGAAGAGCTCTGTGAAAAGGGGTTCTGCTGTAGGGAAGCAAAGGCAGCCGGGCTGCCCCTATTGCAGGGAAAGGCCCCATAGCCTGCCCCCAAAGTCTGTCTGAAGAAGCACCTAAGAACCAAGCAGACGCAGCAGGGTTCTCAAGGAAGAGGAGAAAAGCAAAGGAGGAACCAGGAGCCCAGCCCAGAGAACAATGGGGAGAGGGGCCAGTCTCCTTCCAGGACTGGGCAAAATAGAGGACGGAGTTACTTACCGGGCTCCCTTTGGGGCCATCATCTCCTGGGGGACCTTTGGGACCTGGGGGGCCAGCAGCCCCAGAGGGGCCTGCTTCCCCTTTTTCCCCCCTCTCTCCTTTAGGACCCTGTCAAAGGAAGATGCTGGTTAGGAGGTCGGATTTGTTTCAGCAACAGATTAGGGGGGGACAAGGGCTGATTAAAGGTCCAATCAGCACTTAAAGGAAATCAAAAAATGACCAGCATTTGATTATTTTCTGATGCTCAATCAGCCTCACACTAAGACACAGATGCCTCCTCCACTGCTGTGTCTTCACGGGATACAGAGCTCGCTTCCTACACTGGAGTTGTGTCTTCTGACTTTTCCTGCCTTGATTAAGCAGCTGAGTTTCTGTGGGGCTGGATTTCAAGGGACCAACCGGTCCCATAAACAGATAAGTTGATGGGTGAATTGCTGATACTCAGAAGAATTAGAGGTCTGAAAGACGACTGAGACGGGAACAAGCACAACGGTGGTTGTGAATCATCTTGTCAATCCACCTGGTGGAATATGGCTCCAGAAGACATTATTGGTGGTAGGGTCAGAAAAGGGATAGAACTGGAAACGGTGTAATAAACGCCATTTTGAAAATCTTTGCCTGAGACTTTGAAACCATTCCTGAGTACCCATCTTATTCCATTTCATCTCAGTGATACTTTTCATCACAGATACTTTTAAAAATGTTTTAAATCTTACTGTTGGTCCAGAGTCTCCGGGCAGGCCAGGCCCTCCCGCTTCTCCAGGTTCTCCCTGCAAAAGGCAAGACAATCCATGTGCTCTAGACCAGGGGTAGGCAACCTTGGCTCTTTTATGACTCATGGACTTCAACTCCCAGAATTCCTGAGTCAGCATAGCTACCCTGCTCTAGGCAAACCCCTCTTGGCTCTGGGATACTTTGGTCTGACAGCCGAAGATGCTCAGAGTCAAGAGCTTGCTCCAGGTTTCCCACAATCTCTCCAACCCCCAATCTGGAAGTTGGTCCAGCTGCTCTTCCTTCGTACCCTTGATAGGTAGCAGGAGAGCTTTGGTAACCCCCCCCCTCCATTAGATCTTCTTAAAACCCAACAGACCTTTCTTAACTGCAGCATATTTAGGCTCTGTCTTCCCCTTCCAAGATTCCCCTTCAAAATGGCATTACCTTTTCACCAACGGCCCCTGGATTTCCAATCCCTCCGACTGAGCCTTGTGGTCCATCAGCTCCAGGGGGTCCACCTGGGCCTCTGGGTCCGGGAGGGCCCGGAGGACCCTGGGGAAGGGAGAGAGAAAATAGCCTTTCAAATGATGGAACAATAAAGCTTTTGACCAGAACTTACACAGTAACATTAACATTTAAGGGGAAATAATTTGCTTTATTACCATTTGACCAACATCTCCAGTTTCTCCCTTGTCACCTGGAGGTCCAGGTAAGCCCTGTTGAAAGAATTAAAAAGAGGTTTTTTTCCCCTTTAGCTTTTGAAAAGACAGAACTTGGAGAGATAAAGTGAAGACAAGCTTGCATTTGCAAACACCATGGCTGTGTTGATGCAACACATCTGACAAATCCATGCAACCCACATGATGTGAGAACCCAGGTGATGCAACCAGCCATCACAAGAGCTCTCTGCTGTTGACAGGCAGGATGTTAATAATGGTGCTGATCAGCTGTCAAATGACAGCAGTTTGATGCCCATTTCCTCGCCTGGCTAAAAGATAATCCAATGATAGCTGAAGATCCCCCTTTGCTACCTCTGAGGGCCAAATATTCTCCTGGACCTTTGATGACTGACACTCTGCTCCAGTTCATTGCCTGCACCAGTTCTGTTGAAGGGCTTGGCCTTTATTGACTACAATGTGGCTATCAAACTTATCCAATTAAACTTTGCCATCTTTTTGCAAACTCTACATTTGTTCTTAGCTAAAAGGCTAAAAAATAGTCTCCTTATTTTACTGAAGACCTGGCAAGACCTGGCTAGGAAGAGTTAGACTTGTATTTCTAATTGACCTTTATTTTCTTGATTCTACTTCTAACCACACTTTATATCATTCATCTTATTTTATTAATTTTATTTGCTTTATAACCAAAATAAAGCACTTTGACAAAATATTTACATTTTGCAAACGTTTCACACGTTTTGCAAATAATGACAATAATGCTAATAATATGTTAAACTTGTACGCTTCCTGATTCTCAACAATGCTGGGCTGTTCACTTCAGATGAGAGATTAGAATAAAATCAATAAAACATAAAAAGTAAAGATAAAAGCTGGCAGGTGGGAGGGAGAATATAATCCCTCCCCTCCCATGGAAGCTCTGGGTGGAGGGCCAGGTCTTCACAGCTCTTCTAAACAACACTGGGGGGAGGGAAGGAGGGGGAGGCTTCCAGATGAGGGGAGGGAATCTCACTTCAGGGGGCATTTCACACATTTTACAGATATTTCACACTTCCCTCCACCCACCCACCCACCACCAAGACAAAGCTGGAACAAACACTCCAAGCTTAAACGCGCTTTTAGATTTTTACAGCCCAAGCAATTTTGGGTAGTGCCAACGGGCAGAGTCAATGTGCACAAAAAAGAAGGAATTATAACTGCAGAAGCTACTTGACACCCAGTTCAACAGGCAATCCTAATTTCTCTGTTTTTCTGTTTTGGCTGGAACCATCCAGTGCTGCACATGATGACTCCACCCCAGACCGCCAGAGCCGATCCCTTTTGACCGTTACCTGCAACCCAACCGGTCCCGGAAGGCCAGGAAATCCTCTCGGCCCTTCATCCCCCTTCTGTCCAAAAAGGCCCTGCTGTCCTCGTGGGCCAGGCTCCCCGTCAGCTCCCTTGGAAGAAGAGGGAAAAGTTCACAGCTAACAGCACATTCAATGCTGGACTCTCTGACTTTCATGCAGAAGGAGATCGAGCTCTCTAATACGCATTAGGCCAGCGGTTCTCAAACTGTGGGTCGCGACCCCTTTGGGGGTCGAACGACCCTTTCACAGGGGTCGCCTAAGACCATCGGAAAACACATATTTCCGATGGTCTTAGGAACCGAGACACCGCTCCTCTATCCGTCTCCGCACGGCTTCGAGCTGGGAGCCATTGCAGTGCCAGGTTCATTTCCGTCGAGCATCTCTTAAGGGAGGCTGCACTGCTTCGCGGCCCTTTCCGCGGAGGAGGCTGAACTAAGCTCTGCCGGTGCTGTCGCCCTCTTGGCTCTTTCTCTCTCTCTCTCTCCCCGCCTGGGCGCTTCTCCAACCAGGCTGTGTGGAGCTGGTGGAGCGGCCTTCCTGCCCCCCTGTCCCCGGCCAGCTGGAACCAGGCAGTCCGGCGACCTTCGGAAGTGAGGCGAGGACAGGCGAGGCATGCTGAGCCCCAGGCGCGGTGGGTGAGTGGGCGGCGTCGGTGCGCGCTTGGAGAGCCCTTAGGGTTGGGGGTCACCACAACATGAGGAACTGTATTAAAGGGTCACGGCATTAGGAAGGTTGAAAACCACTGCATTAGGCCATCAAAGATTACAGCCATACAGGCATCCACCCAACCCTTTAAGGAACTCAATTCTACTTCCTTAAGCCAGGCAATTCAACATGAGGGGCCTTTTATTTGAAAAGTTTGGTCTATTTATGCTCCCAGAACTACACACTGCATGGAGTTAAAAGGATATATAATAAGAAGTGGGAGAACCTAAGAGGAAATGAGGCACAGACAACACTTTTCTCTTCCTGCTATGAATCTCCCATCGGCCTCCTGTTCCCTCTAAAGCCACGGAGTGATGGACCTGGTAGCTGATATTTTATATACAGAGAACATTTGTATACAGAAGGATTACTTACCGCTAAACCTGGTTGGCCAATTGGGCCCTGTGGACCTATAGGACCTGGTGGACCCTAGCAAGAAACAAAGACGCGTCTTCAAAGAAATGGCAAAAAAGTCTTAGAAATCAGTCTAAGGAAACCCATGCGGAACGAGGCTCTCAAGTCGCACTGACACCTTGCTGGATCTGGCTGGACACGTCCCCCCCCCCTCGCATTCTGCCAGGGTCCTCCAGCCACGGTGATGGATGCTCAGAGGGGAGGGCTGAAATATTAGACCCTTGCAATTCAAAACCTTGCTGAAGAAGTAACAAGGCGCATCCCAATGATGTTGGGTAACTGAAGTCTCTGTTTGGGAAGTGGTGGGATGGACTCCAGTACCGGGTTAAGATTAGTGTGGCCTCACTCACTCCTGGAGACTCTGAGGGTGGAGAGGCTGGAAAAAGAGCTTTGACTCACAAATGTTCTCACCAAAGCAGCTGCGACTCCATAGCTGCCCATGGGAGTTAGTAGGAAAGGGACACTGGGATGCCTTGGGACGGGGGGGGGTAACCTCCTCCCTCACCTCCGTGTGGGAAAGCCACAGCTCACCTGTTCTCCTTTGTCACCTCTGCTTCCTTTCTGCCCTGATTCACCAATTTCACCCTAATAAATGGAAAATATCATTCCGTAATACAAGCAGAACTGTCATATGCAACAACCAATGAGAACCTAAGAAAGGAAGAAGATTCCTGGATTTGCTCCTTATCTTATACGTTCTTAACAAATTAATAATGTTTATTAGTTTGGTCTGATCCTAGAAAATGAAGAATGAATACACCTCTGGGTAGATTTATTTTTTTTTCAGGTCAAAGCTGCACTTCCAGAAAAAAAAAAAACATTGTAAAATTAAAATCATTTTGGTATGTTGAGAAATTTCTTGGAAGAAAACCATGCAAGAAACATGACCAGCATTGCAGAAATGGCATCTGAAGAAAGTTTCTGCTTTTCGTAAAAAAAAAAAAAAAAGGGCCTTCCTAACATTAAGAGCAGCTGGGCTTCCCTTCAAGGGATGATGGGACAAGCCATTCCTCTGCTGGGCTCTGACCCCAATTCCTGCACTGCGGCAGCCTTACCGTGAATGGCCTCGGGAGCCCCTGTCAACTCGGGGCTTTGGATCCTGTTTCCATCAATCTCTGAGCAGGTAAAGCTGCTTTACGCCCTGTGGCAGGACATTTGGCAAGGCCACGGGGTAAGCACTGAGCGGATTTGGGTCAAACTGTGCCAATACCTGCAAGGCCATCTTGCATTTTGATAGCCTTCAGTTTATGCACAGATCCTCAGCTGCCCTTAGAAAAAGGGTTTTCACTTGGAGGGAGAACTCTACCACCCTTAAGATACCCCAAATGTGGACAGAGAAAGATATACAAGAAATGGAACGGCCAATTCTGAAGTTGGCACGGTTTCACTGCCTGCCATTTGAAAGCATTGGAGGAAAACCATCCTGTTGCCAGGGCTTTGTGGCCCTACCTGCAAAGCAACCCAACCAATGGAGGAAAGCCAGAACGTTTCCCTGGCATGGAAGCTGCCTACCTTGTCTCCATCTTCCCCTGGGGAGCCAACCGGGCCGGCAGGACCCGGAAGCCCAACTGGTCCTTGGATGCCGTCTCGTCCAGCTGGGCCTTGAGGGCCTTTTTCACCCTAAGCCCAAGGAGAAAATCAAAGTCTTCTCAGCCACAACCCAGAAGCCATTGGTGCTTTCTCAGGACAGGCAGTATTTTAAGGCTCTCTTTCTTGGGATAGCATGGGGAATTAGGAGCTGGACAAACAAGAGGACTACGGGCAGGGTGGATGGAGGCTCTGCCCTGGGGTCTGATGGCCACAAACCCAGTTTCATTTGGGCCGGGGAAGCAGCCTCAAGCACGGCCCAACCTGAGCCCTGAGACTGAGGGACGTATGGCAGGAAGCGTTCCCTCGGCCGGATCAGAAGGTGGTGATCTTTGCACGCAAAGCCGTTGGGCTCCCATCTTTCCACAAGCTCTTCTGAACCAGGCCCTCCTTTGAATTAGCTCAACACCCCTGCGGTGCTCCAGGAATTCAGGAAAGGAGGGTGGGGGGTCAGGAGACATTGCTGGGGGCTGACCCCACGTCAGCCCTCCTGGGTGAGCCAGAAGGAAACACAAAGAGATGAGCTAATTCTGAATGATTCAATCTGGAGGGCTGCAAATTTGAGCCCCTCATCTAGGCAGGAAGTGCCTATTTGGGTAGCATAAATAAGATCAGAAAGAATTTAACATCAATGTTGCTGTTCGTAGTATGTTTAGGTGTGTGTCATGTATGTGTTTCACTTTGAGAGCGGGCAACTAAATTTCATTTTTGATGTGTGCCGTTGTGCCCGCAGTAAAAAACATGACAATAAAGGTTATCTTATCTTATCTTATCTCTAATCCTGATGGATATTTTAATAGCTCTTCCTATTTACTTTCCTTCACGTTATTTCAATAGATGTATTGTCAGCCCTCCCAGCTAAACCAGACAGGAAACGCAACCAGATGAGCTAATTCTACCTTATTAACAGAATTTTGCAAATCTGAACATACAAACTTCCTGAAGCTTCTTTTAATGGCTTGCTCCTTCAGGGCTGGTCCTTCCTTAGTTTCTCCCTCTGACTGGGGGGGCTCCTGACCTGGTCGGATGGCTTCCTGGACATCCTCTCTTGGCCCGCTTCCCCCAGGGTCACCCCCATGTTCCCTTCACTCCCCAGGAGTGTCCTGTGCTGGTCTCTGGCCACACAGAGATTCCCAAGGACACACAATGCCTCCTGGGAGGCCGGCTCAGCCAGCCCTGGCAGCCTTTCAGATTTCACCCAGCCAGTTCCTTCCCCCGGATAATCAAAGTGGGGCAAAACTACCGAACCCCATTCCCTGCCTCATCGCCCCAGGAGGAGGCCCCGGAGAACCCAAGAGAGTATTAGGTTGGTGGGGGCTTCCTGGAGAGCCCCTTCCTTCACCGTTGGCATCGGAGGCAGCAGAGGCTTCAGCAGAGCAGCAGCCCCCATGCAATGCCAGGGCTGTAGGGCAAACGTCCCTGAAGGGAGCTCGGACAGGAGATTAGGGCTACAGGCACAGCTGCGTATTTCAAACCCCCTCCCCGTGCATCAATCTCAGGGGTGGTGGTGGAAGGTGGGGGACACAGATCCATACAGGGTCCTGTCTGCTTAATGCACTATCAGGAGGCCTGTCTCCTCTCCAGGGTCTGTGAAACGTGGCCGGTGGGGGGGGGGAAAGCAGAGGGCTGCCAGCTCCAGGCAGAAAAAGGGCAACGCAAGATTTGCTTTACGTATTAGATCAGGTCACCCCCACTGGATCAGCCCCCATTAACACCATCCCCGTAATGAGGACACTGGCTTCTCTCCCTGAGCTCTGGTCCTAGGCCTTTGACCCTTGCCAGGGATGTCCCTCTGTCCATGGAGCTGCCTGCCTCTCTCTGGGCAAGAGAAACTATGGCCAGCTGTGTGTTTGTCTGTCTTAGCTCTCTTGCTACAACTCTTTGGTTCCTGTGTCGAAGAAGGAAGCCAGCAGCCATCGCTCAGAAGTGAACTGGACACGGCAAGTGGACCATGACACAGGGGAGGAAGCAGGTGGAATTTGGGGAGGTGCGTGCCAAGGAAGAGACATCCAAGGGGAGAAATGACAGCAGCTTTCCCAAGTCAACTGTCGAATCTGCTCCAGCCAATGCTTAGGAGTCTCACATACACACACGCATGCACGTGTGCACACACACACACACACAACTTACCGGGGTCCCTTTCTCACCCGCAGGGCCAGAGGGCCCTTGGGGTCCAGGACGTCCTGGCAGACCAATTGGGCCAGCTGCTCCCGCAGGACCTCGCTCCCCTGGAGAGCCCTAAGAAGGAAGAAGGAAGTTAGTGAATACACGGCTAACAGAAGGCAAGGACCCCAAGGAAAGGAGGCAGAGTAGAGCCGGTGGCTTCTTTCTCGTGAAGCCTTCCACAGGGGTTGAGACGGACTGGCCACGATTCCATCCATGCTACCCACAGTAGCTATTCTGACGAATGGGAACATCTGGGGGGTCACGGCTGCCATTCTGCTAAGCTACGCATTGCAAGCTGACAGCCTGACATCAGTAACGGGGGGGGGGAGGGAGCAGTGGGGGTTGAGACGCAGGGAGGGAACTTAGATAAATGGAAATCAAGCCGTTCCGTCCCATGAGAAGCACCAGCCGTCTCAAGGTCACACCAAAAGAACTTGGAGCCGGCCAGCGCCCGAAGACAGGGACCGTTTCCCAAACAATTTGTTAACTCCTGATTGGACATTGAGTGATAATCAGGGGGCTGGCTGGGACCAAGGAAAAGTTAATTGTATCTTTTGCGCACGGAAATCTCAGATCCAGCTTTGTCTCTACTGTAACCACTGTGGCTTTAGTAAAGTGTACTTTTGGCTAATCGTGGGCCAGGAGTCTTTCTTTCCTAACTGACCGAGTTGGGACGGTTGACAGGGGCTCACGGTCAGCCAGATTGCTGACTTGGGGCAAACCTGGATTCTTTGCAGAAGTGAACAAGCCTTTCAAAGCCCATCCTGGAGGACCAGGGGCCCTTGGTGAAACACATCCCCCAAACTGGATAACGGTCTCAGTTCCTTCCAGGTGTGCCAGTCGATGACAGCATGGGGAATACTGTTCTGCCAAGAATACAGTCCAGGTGGTCTCTGTTGCCCCCAGAAAAGCCTCCCCAGCATTACTGCCTATTGCAGCCGCCAACTTTGAAATCTCATCCAGTGAAGCCCGAGGTAGAGTACCAAGAGCACGGAGAGGACAGAAGAAGCGCCACAAGTAAATCCCAAGAAATGCAACATTTATAGGATCACCTTCTGACTAATGAACAGAGCCGTATCCAGGGTGTGTGGGGGGGTGGGGAGGTGAGGCAAGATGGTGGGTGCAGCATACAGGGCAGGTCCTCCCCGTCTGTATGCATGGAGGAAGCTTGCAGCATGACAGAGCATGAACCCTCTTGCCTTTTTCCAGCCCCCCTCAGGTCCCATGGCTGGACAGGGACAGACTAGGAAGAGTTTAATTGCTGCAAAGAAACCCTCAAAGAAAGAGCAGGAGCACCGCCTGGGCCTCTCCTGTGTCTTCGGTGGGTCTGGCCAGGTTAGAGAGATCCTTAGGAGAAAGGATTGGATTGAGGCTTAAGGGAAAGGACAAACACCAAAGGAAAGACTCCCCAGCTAAGGGCCAAAGAAGCACATGAGGGCACCGCCAGGTGGGGACCGAATGAGAGAAACGGATAAACCTCTGAATCCTCTCAACGGCAAGGGGGGCAGCTCGTGGTGGGGGGGCCTTCTGCCCCACTGAGCCCAGGCAGGATCCGGGGCAGGAGATGAGCTCCAAGGTCAGCAGCCGCAGGGCGGATGTGGGCAAGCAGGCAGCCCAGCCCCCCTTCTCCCCCCTGGCCTTGCAGGTGGAGGCCCCCCAAAGGCCCCCTCCTTTTCTCCAGCCAACAGGGAACAGCAAGGGCTGAAAGACCCAAACCGCCCAAGCGGGTCTACCCCACCCTCCACACACAGAGAGCAGCCAGAGACAGGCGGTACTTACTGCTGGTCCAGGAGGCCCCGGGGGCCCTTCGTTGCCCTTCAGCCCCACAGGTCCCTGCAGGGGAGGAAGGCAGCGTCACTCGCGTGCAAAGGCACCACAAAGGCTCAAAGGTGGCAGGAGGGGGAGAAAAGCTCTCAACTCACAACTGGGCCGGGGAGTCCTCGGTCGCCGGGGAAGCCTCGGAAGCCGGCTGGGCCATCTTTCCCGGGCAAGCCGGCCGGGCCTGGGTCACCCTGCAAGCAGGACCAGGGGTCAGAGCGCCAGGCAGCCAAGCCCTCCCTCGTCCCCCAGGGCCCGCCCAAGAGGAATGCCGACTGGCGGTCCCAGATGGTATCCAAGCCTGGCACAACCGACATTTTACAAGCTCTGATGGTAGAAGAGGCAATGCCAGCAGAATCCCCTCCCCTTCCGATTCGTCCGGTAATCTTGTCTGTGATGAGAATAGATCTGAAAACAGATCTAACCCATAAAGGGAATCTGTCTTTGGGAAGAAGGGACTCTGCCCTGGCCACTCAGGAGGGCAGAGTGCTTTCCCACCGCAAACATGTGCGTGAAAAGGCTCGCGCCTGCATCGCTGTGACAGTCTCCAGACAGTCCCAGAGCCGAGGGCTCTCTCAGAATCCTGGGAGGGAGGCGGTCATCAAGGCCACACCACCACCACCCCTGCCCAGCATAGGAGCTCCATCTTAGCCCCCTGGGAGAGGCTGCAATGACCAGCAATGGAGGCCCACAGCCTCCCTGGGACATGAAAGGTTCTCTTGAGAGCCAACCAACCAATGTTCGGGAATTCTTGGCTTGTTCTAGACCGTTCTCCCAAAGAAAGAGCCAGCCTCTCCCACACTTCAGTCCCGAATCCCTCCAGACGTATAACATTAACTTGCTAAAACTAAGGTCTTCTCCCACCCGGGGTGTCTTCCCGGTCCAAGGCAGGCGATACCTTTGTTCCTTCTTTTCCAGCCAAGCCAGGAAGTCCCTGTTCACCGGGGGGGCCGGGAGGGCCCGGATGGCCCCGTTCACCCATCGGACCCGTTTCTCCTGTGGGGCCCTGCAAGACATGGGGAGGCACCTTCAGGACAGGCGTCCGGAAACCTAATTCCATCAAAAGAGGGGATCTGGGGGCAAGTCGGGGGGAAAGCCCAGGAGAAATACACGAACCAGTCATCAGACAGAGACAAGCCACAAAATCCGCCTCAGACTGAAGTGCAAAACAGCCAGTTTGTTCTCCCGCAAGTCAAGCTTAATTCTATCGATGGGATATTAGTGTCTTTCTACACCTTGAATCCTCGATCTACTCAATCGCCTAATTCACATAACGAGCAAAGTGAGTTAACAAATCACAAGGCATATTATGTGATGTCTACAGAAATAAACCACCTTATAGTTTAATGTGAAAGCCTGGTTCAAACCACCAACCAAAGACACTAACTCAGTACCCACAGTACATTGAACCACAACCCGTTTTGAGCTTGGCTGAGCAGGTTGTGTGGACAGACCTTCTTGCTCTCTGCCCAGTGGGGAGTCTCTGCCAACTGGCACTCCCAGTCCTGCGTAGCTGCCTACGTATTTTCAAGGGCTATGCTGTTCCTTCCTCTTTGGAGCCAAGGCCTAGCTGTAGGCATCAGCCCAGAAGAAGTATTTTTCAGGAGTTTGGGCCTGGATCAGGCCCACCGCTCACCTCGCCAATACCTACTGTTCTGCAACGGCCAACTGAATGCATTGGGGAAGGTTGCAAGCTGTGCTGGGTACCAAGAGACTCTCCCCTGTTGCTTCCCATCTACCAGTGTTGCCACTGGTCTGCTGGTGCCTAGGACTGGGGAAGTAGTTACACAGCCCCAGAGAGCCCAGGGCTTCCACAACCTCCCCAGACCCTGTTTAAGACCATCCAAACTGGCTGCCCCGAGGGCAAGCAGCTAATTTGTGCTTGATTATACCCTGTAATGAAAGCATATCTGCTTCTGTTGCTTCTGAACCTCCACCCATCCTGCTACACAGCTCAAACTCCTGCCCAGCCAGGAGCCAGGGATCCAGACAGCACAGGAATCTCTCATCTCAGGGTGTCTGGAAAGGGCCACATTAACCTCAAGGGCTGAAGACCCTTCCGGCTGTTGACCCCTTCCCCTCTTCTTAGCCGACTTGTGAGCTCCATCTGCAGCACCAGGCTCTCTCTGAATAAGTGAGAGTTGCTCCCATCATGCCAGACGAGTCTTCACCACACCTTCTGGAATCCTGGGATGATCTGGGACAGTCTTAGGAAAGCATTCTTCTTATTTCTATAGGAGTTATTAATAGACTGAAGCCCGGAGCCTGAAGAGATGACGATATAGGTTGCTGCTCCGGCATTTTTGAGCGTCTGCCAATGCTGCCCCCTTCCAGGAGGGCAAGACGGAAGGAGCGATCCAAGAGTTCCAGGGCCTGGACAGGCCTCCCACTCTGAGCCCCTCCACCTCGTAAGCCAGGTTTTCCTCTCCATGGGCAGGGAGGCCCCAGAGGTCAGTGGGGAGTTTCCTAGAGGGCAAAACGCTGGCCCATAAGTGGCCTGCTTGTTGCTTCTTAACAGCCAGCAAAAACCCAGGCTTGGGCAGGAAGAGAGGCCAGTTCAGAGGAGGCCAACAGCAACCTCTGAGAACAGATCAGCTGTTAAAATGAACTTGAAATAAAACTGCAGGACTGATTAAAACCTTTCTGTGAAATACCTGTGTCTCTCTTAACTGGAGCTGGTGAAGCAAACTCACATTCAGGGTTTGCAAACCATGTTTCACAGGTCAGTGGGAGAACTTGCAGCTGCATTCACATGTCATGCAACATTTGGGTGGCATTCCCCCTTCTCCTTTTCCTGTTTCTGGAAATTACACTAATTACGTTTTAGCATTTCCAAACATAATTAGCAGGCAGTAGACTTTTATACCTCAGAAAGCAGACAGAAACATGTTATTTACCATGCGATACCGAATTTAAACTGTCATTAATCTGGCAGAGTTTCTACAAATTAGAAAGTAATTGGAGAGTCAACAGATCTCCTACAAAGCTGGAAAAAAAGGAATTTTGACCAGAGAATCTGAAAGGTTCCTGGGAATGACTCACCTGTGGACCAACAACACCTGGAGGCCCAGGTGGACCCGTCTTCCCTTGGAAGCCCTGGGAAAAGAAGACAGGGTTAATTAAAGGGCAAAACAGTGACAGACCATGTATTGTAACACATAATGACAGGATCTCTTTGGAAGAGTGAACACTGCCAAGGGAAGGAAGGAAGGAAGGAAGGAAGGAAGGAAGGAAGGAAAGGAAGGAAGGAAGGAAGGAAGGAAGGAAAGGAAAGGAAAGAAAGAAAGAAAGAAAGAAAGAAAGAAAGAAAGAAAGAAAGAAAGAAAGAAAGAAAGAAAGAAAGAAAGAAAGAAAGAAAGAAAGAAAGAAAGAAAGAAAGAAAGAAAGAAAGAAAGAAAGAGAGAGAATCTGGATATTCAAAAGCCAGCCAAAAGCAAAGAGATTGCCAAAGGCTAAAAGTGGAAATGCTGAAAGCCAAGGAAGGCAGATGCAGTCCCTAGAAGGGGTGAAGGTTGTCTGCTGAGAACAGGGACCTTGTCTCTTACGTATGTAGCTGCCCATCTACCTGGACAACTTTGGCCCACTAATCCTGCCCTGGAGGAGTCAGGAGCCCCAGCTGGCATCCCGGAGAGAGGCAATGGACACCCCTGGTCCCCCAAAAGGCAACCAAGGCTGCCGGGAGGGTGGTGGTTCTCCTCCCTTTTTACTGCTGCCATAAAAATGCCCCAAATATGCTACTCCTATTTTGCTACCTACAAAGAATCCTATGGGGAGGGGGCTTCAAGTTAGCCCAAGGCATCTTCCTTCGGGGCAAGACAGAACTCCAAAACATGCCAGTCTGTGAAAGGAGGATATAAAAGCCATTAAGATGTTTTGCAAAAAGAAAAAACCAATATGAAAAATGTGGAGCTAAAGAGTTGACAGAATAAGGTGTCCATTATTCATGCAGGCAGCATTGATTTGGGGGGGGGAGGGGTGTCTCAAGAAGATCCTCAACCCTCTCTCTGGGGAGCCCGGCACTGTCAAAGCAGCCAGAGGGAGCAGGAGCCAGACGCTGGAGGGCTCAGGACAGAGGTGGTGGTCCTGCTGGAGGAAGGAAGGACAACGGCCCTGCTCCGTCAAGGAGGAAGGACTTGATGAGTCCCCCCATTTATATGAATTAGAAGACAGCAGAGCTTGAAAGTCTGATCAGTAAGGAGAAATTTTCTGACAGTGAGAACAATTAATCAATGGAATAGCAATTAGCAATTTAGCAATTAGACTTATATATTGTTTCACAGTGCTCTTACAGCCCTAAGCAGTTTATAGAGTCAGCCATGTTGTCCCCAACAATCTGGGTCCTCATTTTGCTGTCTTCAAGCTGGGCAGGATCAAACTCCTGGCAGTGAGCATTGAGTTAGCCTGCGATACTGCATCCTAACCACTGCGCCACCAGAGTGCTTGCCTCCAGGGCTTGTGAGTGCCTCATCACTGGAGGATTTCAAGAACAGATTGGGCAGCCATTTGACTGGACGTTTTAAGACTCCTGCCTTGGGAAGGTCCCTTTCAGTCCTGATTCTATGCTGTATGTTCTTCCTGCCATGAGAACAGCCTCATTTGAAAATGCTTTCTCTAGGCTTTCTACAGCTGCAGGGGGAAAGGGCTGACAGTCCCCCGGAGCGCTCCTCCCCCTTCAACAGGTCCCTCAACATGCAAAGATCAACTCGTCCATCAACTCTTTGGGAGGAGACACAAAGAGGGAGCAGAGCCTCCAGGGGTATAAGGGTGAAATAACCTGAAGCTCAAGTGCTTTTTCCACCCCAGAGAGTGTTTGATCTAGTCTTGCTTCCTGAATATTCCAGGGCGCCATAGCCCAGGCAAGCTTCAGGGACGTCCCCTGTGCTGTGAAACCCAGGAAAAATAAGGAAGCCCTTAAGATGGGAGGCTGAAGTGATGCTCTCTGGGTGGGGGGAAGCTGAGGGGTTCAGTGGCCCCATTTGACAGAGCTGGCGGGGATCTGTCGACTCCAGAACAATGGAGTTCCTGGTGAGGGAAGAAGCACAATCCCAGATCCCTCCAGGAACTCCTCCGCTGGCTTTAGGCAGAGATTGCACAGCAAACAGGGTATGTGTGCATAGCACCATGTTTGCTGATCAATATATTGAGCAGGATGTCAGCCGAGAAGCTTCTCTCCCCTGTTGCTCCCTTTCACAGCAAGACCTGCCGGATCGATCCCGCACAAGGCACCCGGAGAAAAGCGGCCATATTGATTTCAGAAGCAGAACAAGCACAAAGCGCGCCAAGAAAACGTGCTTGACACGTTATAGACTTTTGTGGTCAGGAAATGTTCGTGTCAGATGTCACAAGATGTTGGAGGCTGGGAAAGGCTTTCCTCAGAAGTAAACATTTGTCGAATTGGGAGGATGTCATTGAGAGGAATAGCAATATTTTAACAACGGCTCCCAAGCAGTGACCAAAGTTCTTTCTCCCCCCACGTCTGCCCACAAATCCTGAACGCAGCCCCCAACAGCTGCTCCCGGTACCAGATTGCCCTATTTAATTTCCAGGGAAAGAAATGGCTATCCATGTGTAACGAATGTATTAATTAATGTAATAAATTGAAAATGAATTCAATTTAATGTTGCCTTTTCCGGCTCAAAGGAGGGGGACTCTCAAGGTCCTTGGAGAGTCCGTTTTGGAGGAAAAGAGAGGGTCAAACTCTGCTGCTTTGGGTGGATGATGGAGGTGGCCAGAGACCCATTGAGCCCCTCTGAATGCCTGGAGAGAAATGTATGAAGCCGCCACCAGAAGGAGGTTTATGTTCTTCTTTAAGGCTTCTTGCACTGGCCTTTCTGTCCAAGACCCTGGATGAGCCACATCGGATACTTGGAGAAGGAGGCCGGGATCTTTGGGGATGGGAAGGCTCCAGGATCGAGCAGCATCCTTGTGCTGGTTCCCCAACTCTTAAACATTTCTGGAAACTTCTTAAAAAATGCCTTAGTGTTGTGTGTGTGGGGGGGAAGAGGGGAGAAGGTGTACAAGGTGTACTGGTCAGTGGCCTTTTCCTTTCAGCAGCTTTGTCAGAATCCAATTATATTTCATCTCTAGTTATCAACTATGGAAAACCCCATTTCTGCTCTCTCTGGATTCTGTCATACTACGAAGGGGAAGGGGGATGAGCAAAGGTGTTTTATGTCTCTCACTTCCTTCCTTACAACTTCAAAGGGACTGAATGTGGATCGCACCAAAAGGACTGATCATAACAATAGGGCCCATCAGCTTTCATCTACTCCTCTCTGAAGTTTCCCTTCTGCCAGCCGTGAGGAAAAAGGGGGTGGAAATGTAACGCCTGGGATTGTCGCTGGAAGGACAGTGGGGTGGGGGGGCTGCTTGGGACCACTTAAAACCTTGAATGGGAGGACTTGGGCCCCAGGTCCTGTCTAGAACGCATGCAACCATCTTCTCTTAATAAAGATGCCTGTTGGAAGGAATATTCCAAGAGTTCTGTCTTCTTAAGATGCAAAGTGGGCTGGGTCCTTACAAGCTTTCTCTTTCCTAAGATGGGTCCCTTGGGATAATCTGACCAGGGACTCAGAACCTTTGGGGTTGCATTTCAGTATGAATTTAGCACTTCCTGAATCAAAACACGTAATTTGGAGCACTGCTATCCACTGACATATGCACTTTCTGAATGTTTCCAGGGCATTTCTGTGGACAAGGAACATATTAAATGCTGCTTGAGAAGAAATCTCCACATCTATTGCTTTTTCTCTTTCTCTCTAGATTGTCCGGCCTCCGAAACTTGGAGGTTTCTCTGGAGACGGAGATTGTCGCCAAGGGTCACTTGACCAGATTGTTCTGCTTGCCTGGTCCTAACCGAGGGGGCAGAAGGGGGCAAGGAGGCTGGTGCAAGGAGGGGAAGAGAAAGTCTTGCTTAGTCAGATGCAGACCTAAGAAGGACCTGCTTAGTCAAAAGAGAGAGAAAAAGCTCCTCCTAGATCCATCAAAAATGGTGAAAACGTCAAAGGACTGACCGTTTCGCCTCTCTGCCCAGGATGGCCTGGCAATCCATCTTTTCCCGGAGGACCCTAGAGAGGAAACAGGATCTTCAGTAAAAAACTGAAAGTATTCAAGGTAATGATGTCCTCACATGCAGCAGATCAGATTCTGCACTGAGTTTCCTTGAAGTCCATTGCAGCCTGGAGAGACCTGGGCAAGCAGAGGCCACTCTCTCTCCCGGGCCTTTTCCTGCTCTTCGCGGAACTTACCGGGGGCCCTTTTGGTCCAGGAAACCCGGTTGGTCCTTGAGGGCCTGGAGGTCCCTTAGGGACAAAGAAAGACAAGGGTTAGGGTTGCTAGCCTGCACGGAGGGAGCAATTCCCCACCCTTCTGCCTTGGCAGCATTGATACCGAGCAAGAAGTCCCGCCCCGTCTTTCTATCTGAAGCATAAATTGGGGCACATCTGTTCAGCCACGGCTTGCTTGACCTTACCCTTTCACCTGGAGGTCCCGGAGGTCCGTCCCCACCAGAATTGCCCTAGGAAGGTAAAAAAAGAGAATTAAAACAATAAATGATCAGTTCAGTGCCAATAAGCCATTACCCTCCGGTCATCCTGGACACTAAAGGTTGAGACTGGCAGACGCTTAGGATCATTTGGGACAGGTTTATTCTTTGCCCCTTATCTTGGGGGGTAAATTTTACCGGGTGGAGAGGTTGACCACAATGTGTGTGAAGGTCCGGCTTTCCTAATACTCAGCCTGGCCCCTCCCAGCAGAGGCCTGGAGTTGAGACATCACTCGGCGGCAGGGAAAAAAACTACACAGGAGCAGGCGAAAGGGAAAGTAGCCTGCAACCCCTTTGAACAAAACACCGGCGCTCGCATAATTTGCACTCAGGATCTCATGCATCTGATGAGAATGGCTTCAGCTCCTCATTTGGCTTCTGCTCCTCCAGAGCTTCCCATCGCTCGGATCCTATCTAAGTTGTCATCTTGCACTAAGCTCCTGTGTGGCATCAGATCACAGGGTTTTAAAGGACCAGTTAGTTAACAAAAAATACCCCCCAGAAGCCCCACTGCTGCCCCTCAGACCCAGTCAGGATGACGGGCTATCAGGCGCTTGGCAAACCCTTCCCTCCGTGCTGCACCTGGACTTGGTTCCTCGGCATGCCCAGCTGCCCAGGAGCAACTTTCCCCCCTCAGGGCATTCCACCCAATTCCCATGGGAGCCCTGGGATTCTGCTCGAGAGACCCTGACGGAGAAGAAGGAAGCAGCCCCCCACCCACCCAACTGTGATGGCATTTGTTTACGAAATTCATTTTCCACTCATTTCATATTCGACGACTCTGGGCAGCTTGCAACATAAAAAGGGTATCCTGGGACCCTCCTAGAAGGCACGCTGGGAGCTCCAGTCAGGAAAAGGAACCCAGTTGCGCTGTCTGGGACCGGAGAGTTGCCATGCGGACCTTCTCTGCCGGGCTTCCTCCCCAGAGAATTTTCAAGGGCGACCGTCTATTTCACAGCCCTCCCAGGGAGATGCAGGCATGGCTGGGAAGCCAGAGCGGAGGCTTCTGGGCCTCTGAAGGAGGCCTCAGCCCTCAGCCCACCCTCCAAATAGGCAGACAAGGCTGGTTCTCTCCATGCTCTCCCCTTCCCTTCTAAGCGAGGGGAAAAACCTGTTTTGGATGATTAGGGAAGGGGGAAAAAGCACTGGGAACTGGGAGAACAATCAGCCAGGGAGCGCCTTGCCTTCAGAAGCTGTGAGTGCCCCATCACTGGAGGTTTTCTAGAAGAGACAGGACAGTCATTTGTCTGGAATGGTTTACCAGTGTTTCTCAACCTTGACAATTTTAAGGCATGTGGACTTCAACTCCCAGAATTCCACAGCCAATGTTAAAAGTACTCTGGCAATGTTAAAAGTACTGTTGCAGGATGTAAACTGTTCTGAGCGAAGCTGCCTTTTGCAACTGAACGAGGGCAATTTCGTCAATGCGGATGGTGTTCCAGTGGTGCTCCCCACGTTTTGGGATTGCACGATCTTTTGCTTTCTTTTGCCGTTCTACTTGCAGATCTCTGCATTTTGTCATTTTCCCCAGTTCTTCTTCTGCCGTCTCCAAGTTATTATTATACTGAAACCCTTACAGTCCAGGCTGAAGTGACCAGGAATGGTGGACCACATTCTCCAGGATGAGTCACCCTCCCTCAGTCTCTTTCTGCAAGCAAAGGGAAGCTCCAGACCGGCCCCAGGACTGAATTGGCACCGGGAAGAGAGTTTTTCAGTACCTTCGGACCAGGCTTCCCTGTGATGCCTCGCTGGCCGCGTTCTCCTCGGGGACCCTGGAGAGCAGACAAGGAGGAGGGGAGGTCAGTGCGAAGGGAGGGGGGAAAGGGACGCATTCAACAGCTCTTTCCTTCCCAACTCAACATTATGTTCGCTTCCTTTGTCTCAGGAGGCGTTCAGCTTAACATGAAAATCTAACATGTAAGTTTGAATATATTTTTATGCATGTTTTTGTAGGCATGCAATTTCTGGGTTTATGCAATTTCTGCTCGTTCTAACCCAGCATGCCCTCTTCCCCTCCTGGTTACTTGGCATTGTGCACTGCCAAGTTGGGAACTCGCTTTGTGGCTGTGCCACTTCTGCACTCTGCAAAGGGTCAGGAATTTGAAGTGGGCAGGTTCTCTTTAAAAAGTGACCTATGGGCCCTTGTCCACCGACATGCAGCCCTCGACATGGTCCGGACTGCCTGGGCCTTGGGCAGCAACTCCGGAGCAAGGGGGAGGAGGAGGAGGGAAGGGAAACATCTCTTCTTACCGTGGGTCCTCGCTGTCCTCTGGGTCCCGGTTTGCCAGCGGTGCCCTGCGAACCGAGAGAAAAAGCAGCTGGGAATCTGCCTTAGGCAGGACCAGAACCCGGTAACCCAGTGCCTTAACTACAGGTAATCCTCGATTTATGACCATAATCAAGCCCAAAATTTCTGTTGCTAAGTGAGACATTTGTTAAGTGAGTTTTGCCCCAATTTCTTGCCACAGTTGTTAAGTGAACCCGGCTTCCCCCACTTGATTCTGCTTGTCAGAAGGTTGCAAAAGGGGATCACGTGACCCTGGGACGCAGCAACGGTCATAAGTATGAACCAGGTGCCCAGCATCTGAATTTTGATCACATGATCATGGAGATGCTGCAAAGGTCGTAACTGTGAAAAATGGTCATGTCGCATTTTTCAGTGCCGCTGTAACTTTGAATGGTCACTAAATGAATTGTGGGTAAGCTGAGGATTACTTGTGCTAGACCAGGGGTAGGCAACCTTGGCTCTTTTATGACTCGTGGACTTCAACTCCCAGAATTCCTGAGCCAGCTATGCTGAGGAGAAAGAGGTTTCCAAGCTGAGCCATGCTGGCTCAGGAATTCTGGGGGTTGAAGTCCACCAGTCATAAAAGAGCCAAGGTTGCCTACCCCTGGCCTAGACCAAGCCAGCTGCAACACTTCATTCCATTCTTCCAGAATTTTATTCAGTAACTGCCTCACTCTGACTCTGCCACCTCTTGGGACCCCTTCCTGACCTTCAGCCTGCCCCACAGCCAGGATCCTACCTTAGACTGACCACTTCATGTTGGCTTGGTTGCAGCCAGTTTCCCAATATCCCCCCCTCCCCAACCAGTGAGAGAGACCCTGCATGGCTGATGTTCAAGAAATAAAAACTATGCAGCAGGGGGGAAAAGTGGGGGATAAAAGAATGGAAACACAGCCTTGCTTCTTCTGTTCTCGAGCTTTGTAAATGAAATTGAGACAGCAAAATATTAACACGCTGAAAAACAATATCTCCAGCAGTCCTACCGAGCAGGCCTGTTACGGTAGAAGTAATCTGTATTTAAATGAGGTGAACAAAAGGAACTTTGATGCCAGAACTGAGCAGACTGGATTTGCTCTGATAACTGCGCAAGCTACTTGCTGGAGCCCTTGATCTTGGTTGATAAGAACAGCTGGCCTTCAGAAGTTGTGGCTGCTCCAACATTGGAGGCTTTTAAGAAGAGACTGGACAGCCACTTGTCTGAAATGGTCTAGGTTCTCCTGCCTGAGCAGGGGGTTGGACTAGACGACCTCCAAGGTCCCTTCCAGCTCTGTTATTCTGATTCTGATTGATCTTCTCTAATTGCCAGGAATACCCGGCTCTTGCTTAGAGGACTGGGAACACAACATCCCTTCCCAAAGCCACTGGAAGTGGCCAGTTCAGGTGCATCTCCTTCTTTATCATTCTTACGCCCTCCGCTCTGCCGGCCCCACCCAAGGGCACCCCTGGGCACTGGTGAAACATGACCTTATTCTGAATATGTTCTTATTTTCTTACTGATTTTGTTTCCTTTCAAAGTTGTTAATATTCTGGAACAAACTAGTCAGTATTGCAAATATGGCCAGAAATCCCTCCATTCTGTGCCCCTCTGGCAGATTCTGACATTGATTCATTCTCACCCACGAAGACAAGATCTTTTTATGGCAGGAGTTAAAGAGAAAGAGATGACTGAGATTCTGGAGTGGAATCCAGGTCTACTTTATGGGTGGGTGAGGTGACTGGACCACCTCTGTCATAAAGTTTGGGAGACCCTCTGCAGACCCTCCTGGTGCTCTCTGAAGCCCTGCTGGCTTTTGCCCCCAGTGGCTGTGACCGGGTTACTCTTTTTCCCTTTTAAGCGTTAACCGGAAGAAAGAAGCATTTTAGTTAATTAAAGGAGGTTTGTGTGGCTTTGTGGCTTTTGCTTTTTGTTTGCTTTGTTTTGTTTTGCAGAGGCAAATTTACGCCTTGTCCAAACTACCCTATATCCTGTCTTCAACGGCAGAAATAATCACTGCAGAAAATGTAAAACCTGGCGAGCAACAGCCGGTGGAAGAGATCTCCCGGAAGCCCCAGACAAAGCCCCAGCCTCTTACCCTTCCTCCTTTCTCTCCGTTGGCTCCGGGGAACCCTGGAAATCCAATGGAGCCCTAGAGGAAAAGGAAGCAGAGAAGAAAGGAGATGGAGACGCAAGCGGAGAGGACGTGACGGTTGGAGAACTCAGTTCCCTGGAACCATTGCGAGCTCCTTAGGGTGGATGGTTCAAAAGAGAATCCAGGATTCAACAACGGTCATCCTCGGCTAGTGAACCTCATGCCTGGAAAAAAGAAATACCTGGATGCCCAGCCTTCCTTCAGCCCCCTGGAGTCTGCGCTCACCCCAGGCCAGATTGTCCCCTCTCCCTCACAGCCAAATGGCAGTAGAGATGGGGGGTGGGCAGCCTGCAGCAGGCTGAAAGGGCCAAATGGAGCTGGGCAAACCGCTCTGGCTGACCCCTCATTGAGCCCCTGCAGATGGCTTGTGTGGCAAGACTTGGACCAGAGAAGAAATGAAGGGGACATCAAGGCCCTTCCCTAGCAGTTGGGCATGAGAGGGAGTCAATGGCATGAGCCAATGGCCATTAGTGACTTTGTGCTTCGGGACAATCCTCTCTGTGTCAGAGGGACCCTGAGATGAACCTTAGTCAGTGGATAGGGACTTCCTCCACCTCCTCTTTCTCTTCCTCTCTTCCTCTATTTAAGAAGAGAAAATGCAGGACTTGCTCAAATGAAACCGTTCATCATGCAAACTGGGCCATTGCTTTATAGATCTGTCTTGTTCGCAATTTTCCACAATTAATGGCCTAACAGCATGCATGGAGAACCACCGAGGCAGAAGGGAACGGGAGAGTTCACTTTGCTATAACTTTGGCACAAGGATGGTTGGGGACTAGAAGGGTCCCAAGGGAGGACTCCCCCCCCCCCAGGCAGTGGAAGCGCACGGCAGGATGGACGATGCTGGCAGCAAAGGCCTCTCCTGGAAGGGTCAGGACTGCCCACGGTGGTTGCTCTGCTGGAGCCTGGAGTTGATGAACCTGCTTCACGCCGGTGCTTCTCCTCTTACTAAGATGAGCTTTTATGATGCTTGCATCCGTTTTTTCCAGATGGGTGAACTCAAGAGATTCTGGCTTGAGTGAAGCATCTTCCAAAGGAAGTTCTAAAATGGGTAAGTTTAGCCAGGGATCTAAGAGAGGCTGCAGTGAGGCTCAGTGAGTCGCCTCGGAGTCAAATGCCCCCTCTTGCCCCTTTATACCGTGTATTTTGTGGGACATTTCTCTCCTTCCTTAAAAAGAGCACAGAAGCACAAGAAAGGCAAGACCTCCGAAGCCCTCAGCGCCTGGAAGGGGCTGGAGGGCTCTGGGTAAAATGCTCACCCTGCCTCTCAGACCCAGACAGACAGGCGGACAGAAACATTAATTAATTCAGACATTGGCCAATCAAAGTACATTCCGTAAACTGAACAACACAAAAGTCCCCTCATCACGAGAACGATTGGCAGCCATTGGTGGGTGAAGTTTACACATAACATAGCGCAATTTTGCTACTTTCAGAGAAATAAATTTATCTTGATTGTTTAATAGATTAGTGCAAATAAAAATTATCAGAGCGCCCCAGCACTTTAAATAAAAGAGGGGGTGTATAAATTTAATACATAAATAAAACCAACTCCTGGTGAATATCCCTGTAGAACTGGCAGTGCCGAAGAACGTGGGCCGTGGGGGCTGTGGCTTCTGTGGCACCCGCTTCGCAGGGGCAGCCTCGGGTTCCCTTCCAGGACAGTGTGGGGAGAGCATTAAATCGAGCTAGATCAGGCTCTCCTAATTTGGGAGCTGTGATGTGATATAAATGTGAAGCTGGTTTAGGTACTAACAGTCCGCCTCCTCCAGAGCATCGGCCAGCCTGTCTTGCTCCCTGACCCTCGCTGACCTACTTTGCACGGCAAAGACACACAAGGCCTTCCCGTTCCACCTGGCTGGTTGCACAATGTCTCAGTAAACTCAACCAGCAGCTCACGTGGTTCTAACCTGCAGACTGAAATGGAAATTTATTTACGAAAAGGGCAAACGTTACCTTGGGGCCAAGTCTTCCAGGGTATCCAGGCAAACCAGGAATGCCAAGTTTTCCCTGTGAAAAGAAAGAGAGGTGGAGGATGATGGTGATGATGATGATGGAGAAGGAAGATGGAGAGAACACAGCTCTTCGTTTCTGAAGGTTCATCACCAAGTTAATCCCACGATTTAGCAAATAGCAAAGGTTGAAAGGAATATAAATTCATCCCCAGAATCTGGAGGAATCTTCCAGATCTGGGATTACATTTCCATCCCAAAGCCACGAGGGGCAGAGTCACCAAGTGAGCTTCCATTTGCACCATCCTTGTACCGGGGCAAAGCCTGCAGATAGATCAGGAGTCATTGACCAAACCTGGGAACCTCAGCAAGATTTCTCCAGAGGACGTTGGGAAGCTGGATGAGGCCTGGAGGCTGAGAAAGGATCGGCAGCCTCAGGAACACACCTACCTTTTCTCCAGATGGACCTAGAGGGCCTGTCTCTCCATTGGGGCCACCGCGGCCTTTCGAGCCTTCTGGCCCATCCTCCCCACGAGGACCAGGAGGGCCAATTTCACCCTACCAAAAATTGAAAGTGAGATTACTATTTCTGCCTTTTTAAAAACCCTTTCTGTGTCAGTGTTAGAAGGCACCAGTAACAAACTGCCCGAATCAATGGAGAAGATGGCATCCATGCAGAGTCCACAAAGAATTGAGCCAGACACTCATCAAACAGGCCGGGTTTGCGGAACAGGCTCAACCCAAAAGTCCCTAATCAAAGTTAACTTTCATCTGTGTGCTGTGCACATAAAGCCACTGGGTCTTTGTTGACCTCAGGGAAGATCCGTGTGAACCCACGATTTGCTTTCTGGGAACTAGAGAAAAGATTCCTGCTCAGTTTCAGACAGGATGAATGAGGACCACATCATCAGACCTTTTCTGCCCCCGATTCCTCTTTTGGAAGAGCTGGAGACGCTCTCAAGGCTCCTGCTGCATTGAGAAGCTGTTTCAAGGCAAACTCATTCTTCCGAAGGACCTTCTCTAGTGAAGAGCAGGCCAGGCTCAGCTGGACAAAACAGGCAGCTTTGTGTTATGCCTGCAGATCCAGGCTGCCTCTTCCCCCCCCCCCCCGGTCTTTATGCCCAGGTACCCTTTTTTCCAATTACCTGATTTCTAATCATCAGAGTAATGAAAGATCCCTGAAGCCTGGCATGAACCTCAGTCATTTTGCCCACCCCCGAGGGAATGCTCGGTAAGTCCCAGGAGACAGCCAAAGTTAAGAGTAGTTTGGGGGCAGAGGTAAAAGATTTTGGGGAAGGATAATTTTCAAACCATCAACCCAAAGGTTCACTGCACGTTTGCCCAGGCTTGGCAGCGCTCCTCCAATTTCCATCAGTAGCCCTTCCCCCAGCAGTTCCCGCCCTTTGCAGAGGCCAAGCTGTTGCAGAAGAGCCCCTGAGACCTTCTCAAGGCACAAGGCACCGTGCCATGTTCTCGGGCCCAGCGCCCAGGTACCAACAGAGGACTAAAGCATCGTTTCCATGAGAAAGGAGGGAGGGAGGGAGGGAGAGGGAGAGGTGCAGAGCTCCTATCAGCTTCCTCCACAGCCCAAAAGACACCCCGTTCGGTTTTCTTTAGAAGGCACTTGAATAATTTATGTGCTGGTGCTGTTTTGCATGGCACATGTGTTTTTCCAGAAAAGCCGTACAATCTCATTTTCCCTGAAATGAAAATTTGGTATTTTCTGCCCTGGCTGGGTTTTTTTCCATGCAGAAAGGAGCTATTCTGGTATGAGCAATCAAGCAGTCGCTTTATGGGACCCACCAACAAACAATTAGGTCTTTGGTTTTTGGGTTTGTTTTTTTTTAAAAGTTTGGATGGGACTGGCTGAGTTACCCTCTTCCCGATCCCAGGCCAAGAACAGGCCACTTTTGTAAAAAGGGAGCAGGCTGCAATATCGGGGTCGTTGGCTAAGACTGAACAGGGAAGCGGTACTTTTATTAAAAGCCCCCAAATGGTAGATACCAGCCCCACAATTAATGAGTGGGAGGTAAAGCAGCTGAAAGAACACTTCTGGGAGAGCTGCTTGCACTCCCGACTCGCCCATTTCCAAATCCTGTGTCAAGCATAAGTTTGGTCAGTTCCGGGACGATGGGAAAGGGGCACCACTCTCAGCTTAGAAGGCCAGGGGGACCACCGGAGAGCTTTGGGACCAGGCATCCAGAGTTCTCATTTCTGGCCATGGAGAAGAAGTGCCAGAACTCACCCGGTCGCCTTTAATGCCCATGTCGCCTTTGAATCCTGGGAAGCCATCTTCACCCTGCAGGAGAACAAGAGGGACCTTGTTAGGGATGCCCATGGTGCACAACCAACACTTCCTGCCAACACTTCAACAACTGCCCCTCCTTCGCAGGCTCTAGACCACCGGGCCAACTAGCTGGGTGTGACAGAAGGACCTGTGCTTTCACCCTCCGACAATCCAGTTCCCAACCAAGCATTTCAACATTCAGAGCAAGGATGGGCATTTTTTTTTAGATTTCCCACGCTCCCATTTGCCAATTCTGGCTTTTGTGATTTTCACTAAATTCTGGGAAATAAACAGTTGCCATAATCCCACGAGATCTCATACAAAAATTTCAAATCTTGCCAACTTTTGGTGAGATCTCGCAACATTTTAGTAAGTTCAATCACGGCTAGTAATACTTTAATTTGGACAATCGCCGGCTTCTGATTTAGGGAACTCTACCCAGATGGAATCCTGAACAGAGGGCCTTTTGAGATCGTCAGGAAATTCAGGCGATTTCATGGGCCAGGCTCTCTGGACCCAGAGAACACCTAGGGCAGGCTCCCCAGTGGGCTGGCTTCCAACCCTATAGTTACCAGCCAGAATACCTGACGGGAAAGGAGCTACAGTTATAAGGAACACCACACAGGATATGCCTTGTGTAGAAAAAGAGAAATTCTCCCAGGAAGAGGGAGATGTACAATCGTAGGCAGGGGACATGACACAGTGCAACATCTGACCCTCTCTGCTCTGAGAGTGAAAGAGAAGGTGGACTGTATGGATGCTCTCCTATTAGCTCTCTGTGGTTTACAGGGCAAGCCATTTTTCTGAGCTATTTGACTCATCATTCTACCTTTTTTCACTGAAGACACTACCTTCTTAAGAAGGCTCTGGGAAGTTCCTACCTTTAAAGACCATTGCTCAATAAAACTGATTCGCCATCTAGCTCTCAAAGGGTTTGCCACACTGAGGTGAGACAGGTAACATTTGGGCAAGTGCCCAACAGGAAGGAAGGAAAGTCATTTCCAGTGGAACGAATTAGAAGACTTGAATGTCCATGGAGGACATCCTGTTCAAGGTCCTCAAAACCTCCCACCTCCCCCCCCCGCAAATCCAGTGAAAGTTCAGGGAGGGGGGGCTTCCTGCTCTTCTTCCATCAGGAGCCAGGTCTGTCAGCTGGACTGATAAAAGGACGGAGGAAGTCCCAGGGCCAGCCACCAATTACTCTCAGTTGGCCCATTCCACACCAGACTTTTCAGAAAGGACTCCGGGGCCAGCAGTAATAGTTCTTCCGGTCGGCAAAGGTTTCAGCTGTTGCCTTTCAATCGATGGAGCCTCCAGGCCTAAAGCAGGCCTGTCAGGGACCGGAAGGTGGACGCAGGAGCCCAAGAACAACATTGGCCCTTTGCTCCTTCGGCAGCCCCCGGCAGCCCCTGCCTGGTCAGCTCCTCGGTTGATGGGCTGCGGGTCTGGAGAAGGCAGGGCGGGAGACTGAAGGCCGGAGCAAGGCCGGAGTGCTGCTCAACGCTGCTCCTCTTGGGGAGGACATGAGGAGGGGCCACCTGGACAGAGCGCTGCCTCTCCAAACTCGCTCACAGCCAGGTTGTAAAAGCCGCTCTGGAAGCTGCTGCTGCCCATTTCCCGGACAGCCCGACAGGTGTAAATCAAAGGCACCTATTTACGAAAATGAGCTCACCACCATGCAAAGGAGACCCAGGGGGGCTTGTGTTGCCAACCAAACATGGGACCACTGTCCAAAAGAGGGGGGGGGCTCTGCGTTAGAGGCCATTTATATATATTGATGGTTAGGAGCCTCATCAGGCCTCTGCACATTTTAAGGGGTGAGAGGGCTGCGTTTCCTTCTGGGGAACTCTGTACATGAGGAATTGGAGACTTTTCAGCCCCGGGGCAACTTTGTGACCCGCCAGTACTGTGGTCCAACGGGGTGACAAGGGCACGAGAACCGCCAGAAAGCCGGCTTCAATCTCTTTGTTCTTTAGCTTTGTAGATTTCATTTTATTTTGCCCTGTTTCTCTTTAAACCTTTTTTTTTTAAAAAAAAAGATCTTTATGCAAATGCCTATCCAAAAGCATGCGTCTTTTTTCCTAATATATGCAAGCAGTTTTCCCGTGGAGAATGCGTTTTTTGTACTTTGTTTTCATAAATCCGAAACTGCACTTTGGCAACCTAGGAAATCAAGAGAATTCCCTGCAAGGCAAATTCTAAGCCTCATTAAGGCAGAGCCAGTCATGGGCCAAGGCTTCCTGCTTCGCAAGATTCGGCACTTTCTCCAGTGAGGGAGCTACAGAGATGGAGGAAGCACAGAGGTCCTGTTGAATTTCTGCCTGTCGTGCAGCTGCAAACAGACTGAGCCTCCCAGAGCCGGAACCTTCTGGGGAGGCACGGAAACCAGAGGAGGGAAAAGAGGGGAATTCAAACGGAGGCTCACTCACCTTCTCGCCCTTCGTCCCTTTCAAGCCACGGATGCCGTCGGCCCCCTTAAGAGCAAACACAACAACAAAAGTCAGTGAGTTCACCGCTCACATGGCGAGCGGCCCTGGGGCCTGGCAGATTGTCCACCCAAGGATCTCAGCTACAGAGGACGGGACGGCCACATGGAGCCTGATCTGGTGACACCAACTGCCCAGCCCAGTTAATCCACCCAGCCTGGATTCCTCTCGGCCCGAGACAGATCCAGGCTGTCTGATGTACCTGACAACCACAGCTGTGTGATCCACTTTCTGCACTCTCCCTTCCTGCTTCTAGAGGTAGTATCTAGAGATCCTTTGTGGAGGGAGGTGCAGAAAGTGGGGTGAGAGTAGGGAAGCCCTCCCTGTTTTGCTTTCTGGGGCACCAGAGAGGAGCTGTGCAGTGGCTGCTCTTGCCCAGATTGACCTGGCATCCTGGAGCACCTCCTGCAGTGACCCCCACAGTGAGAGGGTTGGGGGTCGGGGGCAAGGAGGCTCACCGGCCTGGGGCTATCAAGAGGAAGAACATTTGTGCAGTGAACAATGTGCAGTAATGTCTTCAGAAACCGGAACAGCCGTCCTCCAAAGAAGACAGTATCTTGTCTTCCGCTGCCCAAGAGGGTGGGCTTAGATGCAAAGGGGGGGTGGATTTGGGTTGCAAATTAAGAGACAGAATAAGAGGAGTTAGACAGAGAAGGCTGCCAGCCGGGCAGCGGAGATATTTCTCTTTTGCTTTGACTGGACTCTTGATCTCTCAGGAGACTGCTAGTCTTGTGTCAACATCCCCTCCCAATCCCCTTGTCCTCAGCTCAAGGGGATTGTCTGGGTCTCTTTGCAGCCCAACTAGATGAAGGAAGGCCATGACTGGAGGGGGGGGGGAGGTTGGGCCTGCAGTGGTCCCAGAAATTCTGCCTGATGCAAGATATGAAAAGAGCTGCAGACATGGAAACTTCTTAAAAACATGACAGCCCTTCAAGCCTTCAGGACTAGCAGCAGGAAGCAAAGAAAGTTTTAAGTATGACTCCAGACCTCCAGCTGGGAAGGGGACCGGCCTGTCTCGGCTAGTGGGGGTGATCTAGAGGCAGTGGTCCACCTTGAATCTTCTGGAGAATCTGTGATCCATTTGAGATTATCTTGATGGGGACCCAGAACTGGCCAGCTTCCAGTTCCAAGAACTGCAGATGGCTTCCTTCCAACCAGGAAATGAGCCCAGGCAAATGTCCTCCCTGAGTGGCGTTTGGATGGGAGTCATTTGCTGTTCCCCGTTTCTAGTTGCTCTCGAGGGGCGACAGCCGGCTCAGGAGCTGCACCCGGAGGCAGCCTAGTCTTGGTTTGCAGGTGGATCCCAACCCCTGCCCAGCCGCTGTTCCTTTAGCTTTCCCAGGGTCTGGAGGGCAGGCCAAATCGATGGGCCCATAAAGGCAGTTGACACTGCAGAAATGGGGGGGGGGGGTGTGACTGAAGACAACGTGGTTTTCCTCATTCATCTCTTTTCATGTAAAAATCCTTTGTACAAATTTTGGTCATCGTCTAAACTACGATTTCGCCCGGTATAGTTTTTTCAACGAAAGAGGGGTAAACTGAAAGAGGAAAATAAGTCGTCAAGGTTTAATGGATAAGAAATATCGACTTACAATACGTCCTCTAACAAGTCTATACGTGTTTAGCCACAGCTGTCAGTTTTCTTCTTTCTTCCTCAGCTATCAACATTATGCACACTGATAAATATTGCAAGAAGGCAACACTGAGGCAACTCTGTGTGTGATCTCATTCCGAGTGCGCTGGGAGGGAGGGAGGGATTTTAAAACTGCACAGAAAGAAAAAAACAACCCTTTATTTGACTCTAAGTGGCTGAACCTGGATATGTTTCCAAGACACTTAAGCAGCAGCCACTTTCCTCTCCACCCCTGCGCATCAGTAAGCAGGAGGACGTCCATGCAGCCTTCAAAATGGCCTCTTGCAGCATCAATGTGGATTTTTATGGGTGGGGGGAGGGGGCGCCTAATGATTTGAATGCTGAGGTGTTCCCTTTGCCTTCCACTGCTGGGATCAGATTTAGGCATTATTTCAATTAAGTCAGGATTGACCTGGAAATGGACACTTGTGGAACAACCCAGGTGCAGAACAGTAGGAAGGATCCATCTGGTCACTCCCAGAGGCTGCTCCTGAACGCATCCCCGGGAACTGGGGAGGCCAACGGGGCAGGCAAGGAAAAAGAGAGAGCAAGAGAGAGAGAGAGAGACAGAGACACAGAGAGGAAGAGAGGAGAGGGAGAGAGACAGAGAGCGAGAGAGAGAGAGGAGAGGAAGAGAGGAGAGACAGAGACAAAGACAGAGACAGAGAGAGGAAGAGAGGAAGAGAGGAGAGAGGAGAGACAGGAAGAGAGGAGGGGGGGGGGCAAATGAGGGCAAATATGATATTGTTGCCATTACGGAAACTTGGTGGGATGAAACCAACAAATGGAACACATGGCTAGAGAGATTCAAATTACTTAAAAGAAACAGACCAAATAAAAGAGGAGGTGGAGTTGCTCTCTATATAAGAATAACTATCTCTACAGAAATAGAGGACAACAATGATGAAAACTGTCCTGAATGCATTTGGGTCAATATAAAAGAGGGAAAAAATGACATTGCCATAGGTGTATACTATAAGCCAGGGGTCCCCAACCCCCGGTCTGTGGACCAGTACCAGGGCGTGGCATGCCAGGAACCGGTCCGCACAAACGAAAGCCCCATCCACAAGATGCAGGCAGCACACAAAACTACACCCCCTCCAGTCCACGGAGTAACCTCTCTCCACGGAACCGGTCCCTGGCACCCAAAAGGTTGGGGACCTCTGCTATAGCCCCCCCCAACCAAACAGAAGTAATAGGTGAACTTTTTGCTAGTCAGTTAACTAAGGTATGTAGGAAGCACATCACAATAGTAATGGGGGATTTTAATTACCCTGACATCAACTGGGAGACACTCTGCACCAAGTGGAAGATCAAACAGATTCCTCACAAACCTAACAGACAACTTTGTCTCCTAAAAAGTAGAGAAGGGAACTAGGGAATCAGCCATATTGCACTTAATTCTCACTAACAGAGATGAAATGATAGAAGGTGTTGAAACCAGAGGAACCTTGGGGGGGAGTGACCATGCAATATTGGAATTCAACATTATGGAAGCACAAGCAACAAAACACAGTCAAACTAGAGTCTTGGACTTTAAGAGAGCTAATTTCAACAAACTTAGAGAGAGCTTGGGAAGGATTCCATGGATGAGAATCCTCAAGGAGAAAACAACTCAAGAAGTTTAGGAAAATTTAAAAAGTGAAATTATAAAAGCCCAGTCCAGCACAATACCAACGAAGGAGAAAAATAACAGCTCTCAAAAGAAACCAGCATGGCTGTATAAAGAATTCTCTGATAAACTGAAAGACAAAAAGGACAAGTATAAAAAGTGGAAAGAGGGGAACATAACTAAGGCAGAATATCAGCAAATAGCCTGAGCCTGCAAAGATGAAGTGAAGAAAGCGAAGACTCAAAATGAACTAAGGCTTGTGACAAAAGTCAAAAATAACAAAAAAAGCTTCTTTCAACATGTAAAAAACAAGAAAAAAGTTAAAGAAATGATTGGTCCATTAGGGGGAGAAAGTGGCAAGAAGGTGACAAGCAACAGGGAGAAAGCAGAACTACTCAACTTGTTTTTTGCATCTGTATTTACACAAAGGGAAAAAACAGTCCAACCTATCAAAAACAGTACCGTAAAATACAGATTAGAAACACAAGTTAAGATAGGCAAGAAAATGATAAGTGAGCACTTGTCCACCCTAGATGAGTTCAAATCACCAGGACCAGATGGATTACACCCCAAGGTTGTGAAGGAACTGGCAGATGTGATCTCAGAACCACTGAACTATATTTTTCAAAGATCCTGGAGTACTGGGGAACTACCAGAGGACTGGTAAAGAGCTGAAGTAGTTCCCATCTTCAAAAAAGGGGAAAAAATGGACCCAGGAAATTACAGACCTATCAGCCTGACCTCAATACCTGGGAAGATCTTGGAAAAGATAATCAAGCAACGAATCAGTGAACACCTAGAGGCAAACCAAGTCATTACCAAAAGCCAACATGGGTTTGTCAAAAACAGATCATACTAGACAAATCTCATTGCATTCTTTGACCAGGTGACAAAATTAGTGGACTAGAGGAATGCTGTGGATATAATTTACTTGGACTTCAGTAAGGCATTTGATAAAGTAGACCACAACCTACTACTTGACAAGATAGAAAAATGTGGGTTATACAACATCACCACCAGATGGATTCGTAGCTGGCTGACCGGCCATACTCAGCATGTGGTCCTCAATGGAACTGCATCTAAATGGAGGGAAGTGTATAGTGGGGTGCCCCAGGGCTCTGTTCTGGGCCCAGTGCTCTTCCACATCTTCATTAATGATTTGGACGAGGGGATAGATGGGGAACTCATCAAATTTGCAGACGACACCAAGCTGGCAGGAATAGCCAACACTCCAGAAGACAGGCTTAGGATATAGGAGGATCTGGACAGACTTGAACACTGGGCGCTATCTAACAAAATGAAATTCAATGGTGAAAAAAGTAAGGTTCTACATTTAGGCAAGAAAAACCAAATGCACAGGTATAGTATAGATGGTACCTTGCTCAATAGTAGCAACTATGAGAGGGATCTTGGAGTCCTAGTGGACAGTCACTTAAATATGAGCCAGCAGTGTGCTCCAGCTTCCAAAAAAGCCAACACAATGCTAGGCTGCATTAACAGAGGGACAGAATCAGTATCACGTGAAGTATTAATACCACTTTACAATGCCTTGGTAAGGTCACACTTGGAATCCTGCATCCAGTTTTGGTCACGACGATGTAAAAAAGATGTTGAGACTCTAGAAAGAGTACAGAGAAGAGCAACAAAGATTATCAGGGGACTGAAGGCTAAAACATATAAGGAACGGTTGCTGGAATTGGGAATGTCTAGTTTAATGAAGAGAAGGATGAGAGGGGACATGATAGCAGTGTTCCAATATCTCAGGGGCTGCCACAAAGAAGAGGGAGACAAGCTATTCTCCAAAGCACCAGAAGGCAGGACAAGAAGCAACGGATGGAAACTAACCAAAGAGAGAAGCAACCAAGAACTAAGGAGAAATTTCCTGACAGAACAATTAACCAGTGGAACAACCTGCCTCCAGAAGCGGCGAATGCTCCAACACTGGAAGTTTTTAAGAAGAGACTGGACAGCCATTTGTCTGAAATGGTATAGGGTTTCCTGCCTGAGCAGGGGGTTGGACTAGATGACCTCCAAGGTGCACTTGGAGGTGCATTATTATAAGTGCACCTTCATTCAACATCCAAGGGTGGCAACAGTTGGGCGGTCCAGGAATGTATCCTCTGACCATATCCAAAGTTCTGATCCCTCGTTAATAGCCATGATCAAGAGTGAAGAGTTCAGCCAGCGTTCAAGCTTAATGCTGGTGTGAGAAACTCTTGAGTTGTTCGCTCGGAAGCCGTTTCAGAGGTGTTCTCCACTTGTAATCGGTGGGCCCTTTTGCAACCATCCGCTCTAGCCCAGGAGAGAGCCAAATGAAGCGAGGAAGACATTTTGATTAAAGGCTGGGCGGGGAAACAAATTGGCCACTTCAACAGAGGTGCAGTTGCTGGAACTTTGCTTCTTCGGCAGTTAGTATCTCCCGATCCTCGGGGCCTTTAGGACTTGCCTGCAAATATCCCTAAAGCCTGTTCTGGTCCTGGATGCCGGGCTAGAGGAAGCCCTGCCTATGCCAGCAGGACTTTTTCAGAAGGGCAGACTAGCTCTCCATCCTCCTAGGAGGCAACAGAAGCAGACCAGTCCCCAGTGTCCTTTTGTCGGGCTCAAAAAGGCTCGTGTCAAGACCCCACTAAACCTTCACACGACTCTTATGAGGGGAAGGAATGGGGGAGGCCATTAAGCCCCAGCTGCATCTCAGCATTCAGAAGGGCCCAAGAGGGGCTCAGGTTGCTTACCTTCACTCCACGGGAGCCGGGATACCCAAGTGGGCCCTGGGGGCCAGCTGGACCCTGTGATCAGAGAACAAGGAGGGGAGGGAAGAGAATTCAGCCATCCTGAAGTGTCCTTTGAGAGAAAATAGACATTTATGCCCCTTTCTGCCAGCAAATCAGAGCTGGGCCCACCTTGCGGGTAAACAAATTCCCCAAGCTGGGCATACAACATTATGCCCAAGACAACGCCCGTCTTATATGCCGGGACTTGAGGGCCTGCTTCACACACCCTGAGCAAACAATGGCTTGGCTGCTAAAAGCAGCAGTTAGGGTTGTGGGTTATGGGTTGCTAGAGCGAACTAACTCCGGGTACGTTGTGGCCTCCACATGGCTTTAGAAGCCAGAAGGAGAGCTCTTGCTAGCGCTCTTTCATGAATGCCACCCTATGGAAAGAACATCTGCAGCAATAAATGCAGATGTGCCAAATCACTACCTATCCCTACACTGTCCTCATCACCTCCCTAAATTCAAGATAAAAGTTTGCAGGTTTGAGGTAGCCCTGCTGGATCCCCACGTGATCAAGAAGTTTGAAGAGATGAGAGATCCTTTCCATTGCCTGATCTACTCCGGGAAGGCCCAACCTCACCCTCCAGGAAGGGAATCTTCAAGTCCAGAAGATTCTGGCTTCCCTTGGCTGAGGGGCCACAGAAAGACACACCACCAGGTAATGCGCTTCCCATGATATGTTTTAACAATGACACACACACCCCAACCCTGCATAGGTCCTCCATGCTTTGGCTCAAAAGGGACCCATGGATTTCTGTGCCTGCTGGAAAGCCTCATTCTGACAATGACCAGGTTTCCCAGCAGAAAACA
Source organism: Protobothrops mucrosquamatus (assembly GCF_001527695.2). Lineage (NCBI taxonomy): Eukaryota > Metazoa > Chordata > Lepidosauria > Squamata > Viperidae > Protobothrops > Protobothrops mucrosquamatus. Next base: position 94,271 of record NW_015388627.1, on the reverse strand, counting down.
TCTGAGTTCCCTCTGGTGACTTGTCATTTTTCTCTATAACCTGGGATGTTTTGCTGAAGTCATAAAATTCTGGTGTAATTATTTTGCCCGAGTTTTCAGCATTAGGCAGAATTTAACCGGACTCAGTGCCCTGACTTCAAAGAGGCGCTAATCTGCTCTTCCCCTTCTAACCCAACAAGACAAGGCCAAGGACGTCTTCAGGGCTGCTTTGGAAGCTTCACAGCTAAATCAGAAAGACTGGCCATTCCATGAGTATTTTATTTTACTGTATGTTTTACAGTTCTCTGTCTGTGGTTTATTCTTGAAACTGAATTCCAGCTGCAGTTTGTTCGATCTGAATGGTTAAAAGATAATGCATGAATCATTTCTTTTTAATAGGAGAGGCCTCTTCTGACATCAGTAAACTAAAATTACTAGGATGACATTGCCGTATTTTCAACTGCATCTTTGCGTCTTATTTTAAGGAGATGCAGTATTCTTTAAACAGGGCACCTGTTCCAGTGAAGGATCCCCAGCTCACAAGTGAGGAGGGGGTTGATCCCATTTGGGTGGGTGGGGGAGAGAGGGCAGCTCTCTCGTCAGCTTCCACCCTACTCCTACCCCTCCCTCTCAGTTACCACTACATACACCATCGTGTGATCCCACACAGGCTTCTGAGAGATGTAGGCCTTGCGGTCCAGAGGCAGGGAAGGCAGCACCTGGGGCTCCACAGACGGCCGGCAACTCCCTGCCACTTGCTCAAGAACTTCCAGAGCAGCTACGATCATTTCGATGGATAACAGGCCCTTTTCAGTTCTGGGAGCCCAGACCCTGGCAGACCCTGGCCCTTGTGCAAAGCCAGGACAAGGAGGAGAGGATCGCCCCAGGCAGGGGGGCAGCGGCGATTTCTCCCAGTCCCGTCTCTTCCCAGCACCACCGTCTTGGTGAATTTCAACACCTGTAGGCAAACGCCACTAGGCACCATTGTCTTCGGCAAAGGTTTGAGAAGCCGGCTTAAGGGAAGTCCTTCAGCTGGGAAAAATCAGCAGCTGCACCTTTCGGTGCTACTTCCCCCTCACCCCCCACCCCACTGACAAGGGGAGTGTAGAAGCAAGGTTAGTTATGGCCTCTAGATCAGCATGGAAGTGCACCCATCAGGTTCCTTTCTGACTCCTGTTTGTGTTGTGGGTCTCCTGAGACCTCCCCCCCCCCCCGCTCTGCCCTCTCAAGTCTGCAGACTGTTGGGTTGTGTTTGCCCCACACACCACACACCCAGGTGGGAGGATCTCTGATCTTGCTGGTTTCTGCAGCCCAGCCTATGAGCCCCTTTCCCCACGAGGGCAGAGGAATGGCAGGGCCGCCATCAACCTACCTGGCTCCCCTTCTCGCCGGGAGGCCCTTCTTTGCCAGGGTGGCCCTGTAAGCAAGGAAAGCAAGAGAAGCCAGTGAACTGGGCTGCCCGCCCTTCCCGCATTGAGCTTGTTGGCCCAGCTTCCCCTTCCCAGCCTTGTGTGTCCTTCCCTCTCGGTCTGCCTCCAGCTGGGGCAGACCAAGCACTCTGGGCAGGGAGCTTCTCTTGGAGAGTCAAGCGGCCTTGGCTGTCATACTCGGCAGCCAGGTAGACAGAAAGGGCTCTGGTCATCTATAGGACTGAGGCCCAAGGTCCAGGAAGGAACAAGAACAGAGGGGGGTTCTTCTGGGTTACGGGATACTCCATCTTGGTCAAGACAGCCAGGGCTCATGCTAGCCATGGGTGAGCACCACAAATCAAGCCGTGGAAATGCGTCTCTGGACAGAAAGCAAGTCTGGAAATCAGCTCTGCTGAGCAGCTGCCAAGGGCTGCCCCCACCAAAAACCAGCACAGCCCCTGCCAGCCTTCCTGCTGGTGCTTCTCCCGATTATCCATAAAGAGCATAAGCGAAGAGACGGAGCTGCACCCGCGAGCCCCTGGCTGTCTTTCTGGGGCCATTTCTGCAGGCTGGCCCAAGACGACGGGGGTCAAGGTACCCTGTCCGCCAGGACTCGGTGCGGTCCAGGGTGCAGGGGAAGCACGGAGGGTATTTTCCTGCTCCCTCCCCCCTGAAAGCTTCCCTCTCCCTGCAGGACTCAACTAGGCAGCAGAATCGGATCTCTGATTAATGTAGGCAGATGCAAGAGATGCACAACCAACAAATCTTCCTTGCAGAAGCCAAAACTGGAGATGGGCAGGTTCCCAAGCGCCCGTGTTTGTGTGCCAAGGATTAAAGACATTCGGGGGAAAGCTGCAATTTACAGCCATCCCGCTTTCTTTATTGAGTACGATGCTTGCAGCTCTTTGCAAGCAGTGTTGGCTTGTTCATAGACTAGCACAATGGAAGGGTTGGGAGAGACCTTGGAGATCATCTTGCACACCCCTTGCCCACTGCAGGAATCCAGTGGAGGGAGGGAGGGAGGGAGGGAGAGAGGGTGGGAGGGCTCCTGTCGCATTCTCAGCAGGACTTACCGGGGGACCATCTGCTCCAGGCATGCCAGGAAGGCCGGATTTTCCCAGGGGACCCTAAGGGAGAAAAAGCAGGTGGGACTCCTGTCATTTCTGCAACAGACGTGCAGGATGGCAACGGCACTGAGCGTACAAGTTTGCCAGTTGTGCTCTTGGCTTTCAGAGGCTGCAGACTCCTCCTCTGAGGAAGCAGGACGTGGCCCAAGCACTCGCTCATTCCCAGGAGCCAGCCCTTCGGAACATCCTGGATGTTTCAGGGGGGGCTCAAGTACAATCTTTGCGCATCCTTTCTGCCTCTCCTGCAGTCCCTCCCTCGGAGCCCGTTCACACCGCAAAGGGTTCTCTGTGACCCAACGAAGGGCTCAGACTGAGCCAGGGCTCTCAATTACACACTGCGGGAGCTGAGCTGAGGTTGGCTCAGGTGCCTGTGAGGTGAGATCCGCTGACAGGTATTGATCTGTTTGCAGGGGCCTTTCAGTTCAACTCCGGATGGCCGGAGCAGGCGAGGAGAGGCCGCCGTGCACGTCTCTGCTTGCTGCCCACAAACCCACCCGTGGGGGCTTCCGGAGGAAATTCACTGCCAGATGACAGTGCTCTGCCAGGCAGCCTGAATGTGGGCAACTCAAATGCCTGAACTGACCCTGGGGGTATTCCCAGCTCCAGCCCCCATTTTCACCACCTCTCTTTTCAGAGGCTGCAAGCGTTAAAAATCTGTAATAAAGAAGCTGGATGTCTGATCCATTTCTGCAAAGGAAAAAGACTCCCCAGAAATATAGAGGCGGATATTGCGCACAAGAACGGGAACCACCCCCAAGTCCACCAGCCTCTTCCGAAGAGTTTGCCATCCACCTACCTTTTCTCCGGGGGCTCCAATTGGACCTTGAGGACCAGGAAGACCCTAGAAAGAGAAGGGGGGTGAGAGGCAAAGGGGCACCAGCGCCACCTCCTTCCCTAACCCTAACCCCAGCCCTAACTCAGCCAGGGGACGGCTTCCAGTCTGCCAGTGCCTGAGGCTTAAACCCGGGTTTTCTTCTGCAAATCAAATTGAACCCCCTCCCCATTTGCCAAATTCCAACAGTAGCTCCAACATCAGGGCTGGTTTTCAGTCTAAAAGGGATTCACGTGTCCCACAGGAGACCAACCTCCTCCCCTGTGCACTGGAAAGCTGCAGCAAAAGGCTCAGAAAACCCCCTCCCCAAAGCACCCAGACATGTTCAGCAGTTCGCTTGCTGGGATTCTTGCAGCTCTCCTAGATTCTTGGTAACGGGGCTTGCAAAGGAGGTCTCTGGGACTTCCATCCTCAAGGAAAAGGGGGAAAAATCTTCTGGTTTTCCCAGCATGGCATTTTCCAGAGTGCTGAGACCACCACACCAAGTCTCTCTCCGTGCTGGCTTGGAAGGGCCCAGGCAGGAAGGCTGTGCTGCTGTCAGGGGCAAGTGGCTGGGAGCCCCCAGGGCTCAATCTCCCCCCATCAGAGGGGCTGCTGCGGAGGCAACACAGGGATGACCTCTCATACACTGAAGTCCCTTCCATAGGGGAAAAAGTGGCCAGCTTGGACGTGGCTCATCGGCTCCTCAATGTGGTTTGTCTTTCCAGGCCTTTAGGCTGGGATTTTAGGTGGTAAGAGGTGAATTTGCTACAGGCCTCGAATGAATTGACTGACCAACATTAGGAATGTCCATCACAAGCCCTATTCCAGTGGTGGCGAACCTATGGCACGCGTGCCAGAGGCGGCACTCGGAGCCCTCTCTGTGGGCACACGCGCCATGTCTCAGAGATGGCAACCGTCTTCTTCAACCAGCCGCCCACTAACTTGCCGAGGTCCCATGCGCTTGCTGGCCTTTGTGTGCGGGGACCGATGGTGTCAGGCAGCAGCCCCCTGGCCCCTGCCTCGCCTAACCCTGCGACATGGCACCCCCGCCCTGCCTCGCCTCACCCCACAGAACCAGTCTCCTGCCCACCGCCCCACCCGTCAGAGACCCCTGGATCTCCCCCAATCCTGCCCGGCCCCCACAGGTGTCCCTCCCCAGGAGCAACATTGAGTTGGCCATGCCCACCCTGGCTACGCCCACCTGTCTGCCATGCCCACCGTAGCCACGCCCAACCGGCGGGCCACATCCACCCGGCGGCCACGCCCACCCGGCACCTGACAATGCATAAGTGGGTTTTGGGTTGACGTTTAGGCACTCGCTCTCTAAAAGGTTCGCCATCACTGCCCTATTCTAGCCCCACAGCGGAAGGGGCGACGGATCCCCAGCCCCACCTAATGGAACTGCGCCTTCTCACCTGAGCGCCTGGACTTCCCTGTTGACCTGGGGGTCCAGGCTCACCTTGAGGACCCTGAGAAAGAAAGCATAAAGAGCATACTCAGCATGGTTGGCTGGATTTCATTTGAGAGAAACCAAAAGGAGAAACCTACTGGAGGCCTCGTGTTATAACCGATTATACTTTTTATCAGTGATGCTGTATAAAATAACAAGGAAAACTTGTTACTTGTCGTTGCCAGGAATACGACTCCTAGCAGTATAATCCTGCTTACTAAGATTATTTAGAAAACCTCTAACATTTGCCAATGAAAATCATCCTGAAGCATCCCATTTTACCTGGTTTTGTCACTTTTGGGGTGCTAATAATGCTTTTCATGGCTGAAAAAAAAAAAACCTCATAAAGCACTGAAATGTCAGGTCAGGTATCCTGCAGCCCAAGTATTTTCTCATTTCTGAGCAAGGTGAAATAGCGGATTCCAAACCTGAGGCTGCTTCTGACATAGCTCCGAGTTCAGAAAGTGAACAGCTGCACAGAGCTGTGCGAGACGCTGATCACCCACAAGAGGGTTGTCCCTCTTCAAGCACGGAATTTCCTTCCTTGTAGGAAAGAAACGACCTTTCTGCTAAGACTTCAGTGTTTCTCAACCTTAACAACTTTAAGGCATGTGGACTTCAACTCCCAGAATTCCACAGCCAGCAATGCTGGCTGTGGAATTCTGGGAGCTGAAGTCCACATGCCTTAAAGTTGTCAAGGTTGAGAAACACTGTCCTAAGTGAAGGTGGGGTGGACGGGAAGGGCTCCTGCTCTCCCTTTAGGGTGGAGACGTAGAGGACACAAAACTAGCAGGGGTAACTAAAGGAGAAAGAGGAGATTCGGAAAGACCAGGACGGCTTCAACAGGGAGCCGAAATGAGTAGCAGGGANGGGGGGCGCCTAATGATTTGAATGCTGAGGTGTTCCCTTTGCCTTCCACTGCTGGGATCAGATTTAGGCATTATTTCAATTTCCAGGATTGACCTGGAAATGGACACTTGTGGAACAACCCAGGTGCAGAACAGCAGGAAGGATCCATCTGGTCACTCCCAGAGGCTGCTCCTGAACGCATCCCCGGGAACTGGGGAGGCCAACGGGGCAGGCAAGGAGAAAGAGAGAGCAAGAGAGAGAGAGACAGAGACAGAGACAGAGACACAGAGAGGAAGAGAGGAGAGGGAGAGAGACAGACAGAGAGAGAGAGAGAGGAGAGGAAGAGAGGAGAGACAGAGACAAAGACAGAGACAGAGAGAGGAAGAGAGGAGAGGGGGGGGGGCAAATGAGGGCAAATATGATATTGTTGCCATTACGGAAACTTGGTGGGATGAAACCCACAAATGGAACACACGGCTAGAGAGATTCAAATTACTTAAAAGAAACAGACCAAATAAAAGAGGAGGTGGAGTTGCTCTCTATATAAGAATAACTATCTCTACAGAAATAGAGGACAACAATGATGAAAACTGTCCTGAATGCATTTGGGTCAATATAAAAGAAGGAAAAAATGACATTGCCATAGGTGTATACTATAAGCCAGGGGTCCCCAACCCCCAGTCCGTGGACCAGTACCAGGCCGTGGCATGCCAGGAACCAGTCCGCACAAACGAAAGCCCCATCCACAAGATGCAGGCAGCACACAAAACTACACCCCCTCCAGTCCACGGAATAACCTCTCTCCACGGAACCGGTCCCTGGTTGGGGACCTCTGCTATAGGCCCCCCCAACCAAACAGAAGTAATAGGTGAACTTTTTGCTAGTCAGTTAACTAAGGTATGTAGGAAGCACATCACAATAGTAATGGGGGATTTTAATTACCCTGACATCAACTGGGAGACACTCTGCACCAAGTGGAAGATCAAACAGATTCCTCACAAACCTAACAGACAACTTTGTCTCCTAAAAAGTAGAGAAGGGAACTAGGGAATCAGCCCTATTGCACTTAATTCTCACTAACAGAGATGAAATGATAGAAGGTGTTGAAACCAGAGGAACCTTGGTGGGGAGTGACCATGCAATGTTGGAATTCAACATTATGCAAGCACAAGCAACAGAACATAGTCAAACTAGAGTCTTGAACTTTAAGAGAGCTAATTTCAACAAACTTAGAGAGAGCTTGGGAAGGATTCCATGGATGAGAATCCTCAAGGAGAAAACAACTCAAGAAGTTTAGGAAAATTTAAAAAGTGAAATTATAAAAGCCCAGTCCAGCACAATACCAACGAAGGAGAAAAATAACAGCTCTCAAAAGAAACCAGCATGGCTGTATAAAGAATTCTCTGATAAACTGAAAGACAAGAAGGACAAGTATAAAAAGTGGAAAGAGGGGAACATAACTAAGGCAGAACATCAGCAAATAGCCTGAGCCTGCAAAGATGAAGTGAAGAAAGCAAAGACTCAAAATGAACTAAGGCTTGTGACAAAAGTCAAAAATAACAAAAAAAGCTTCTTTCAACATGTAAAAAACAAGAAAAAAGTTAAAGAAATGATTGGTCCATTAGGGGGAGAAAGTGGCAAGAAGGTGACAAGCAACAGTGAGAAAGCAGAACTACTCAACTTGTTTTTTGCATCTGTATTTACACAAAGGGAAAAAATAGTCCAACCTATCAAAAACAGTACCGTAAAATACAGATTAGAAACACAAGTTAAGATAGGCAAGAAAATGATAAGTGAGCACTTGTCCACCCTAGATGAGTTCAAATCACCAGGACCAGATGGATTACACCCCAAGGTTGTGAAGGAACTGGCAGATATGATCTCAGAACCACTGAACTATATTTTTCAAAGATCCTGGAGCACTGGGGAACTACCAGAGGACTGGTAAAGAGCTGAAGTAGTTCCCATCTTCAAAAAAGGGGGAAAAAAGGACCCAGGAAATTGCAGACCTATCAGCCTGACCTCAATACCTGGGAAGATCTTGGAAAAGATAATCAAGCAACGAATCAGTGAACACCTAGAGGCAAACCAAGTCATTACCAAAAGCCAACATGGGTTTGTCAAAAATAGATCATACTAGACAAATCTCATTGCATTCTTTGACCAGGTGACAAAATTAGTGGACCAGAGGAATGCTGTGGATATAATTTACTTGGACTTCAGTAAGGCATTTGATAAAGTAGACCACAACCTACTACTTGACAAGATAGAAAAATGTGGGTTAGACAACATCACCACCAGATGGATTCGTAGCTGGCTGACCAGCAATACTCAGCATGTGGTCCTCAATGGAACTGCATCTAAATGGAGGGAAGTGTATAGTGGGGTGCCCCAGGGCTCTGTTCTGGGCCCAGGGCTCTTCAACATCTTCATTAATGATTTGGATGAGGGGATAGATGGGGAACTCATCAAATATGCAGACGACACCAAGCTGGCAGGAATAGCCAACACTCCAGAAGACAGGCTTAAGATACAGAAGGATGTTGACAGACTTGAACATTGGGCGCTATCTAACAAAATGAAATTCAATGGTGAAAAAAGTAAGGTTCTACATTTAGGCAAGAAAAAACAAATGCACAGGTATAGTATAGATGGTACCTTGCTCAATAGTAGCAACTATGAGAGGGATCTTGGAGTCCTAGTGGACAGTCACTTAAATATGAGCCAGCAGTGTGCTCCAGCTTCCAAAAAAGCCAACACAATGCTAGGCTGCATTAACAGAGGGATAGAATCAGTATCACGTGAAGTGTTAATACCACTTTACAATGCCTTGGTAAGGCCACACTTGGAATCCTGCATCCAGTTTTGCTCACGACAATGTAAAAAAGATGTTGAGACTCTAGAAAGAGTACAGAGAAGAGCAACAAAGATTATCAGGGGACTGAAGGCTAAAACATATAAGGAATGGTTGCTAGAATTGGGTATGTCTAGTTTAATGAAGAGAAGGACAAGGGGGGACATGACAGCAGTGTTCCAATATCTCAGGGGCTGCCACAAAGAAGAGGGAGTCAAGCTATTTTCCAAAGCACCAGAAGGCAGGACAAGAAGCAACGGATGGAAACTAACCAAAGAGAGAAGCAACCAAGAACTAAGGAGAAACTTCCTGACAGTTAGAACAATTAACAAGTGGAACAACCTGCCTCCAGAAGCGGTGAATGCTCCAACACTGGAAGTTTTTAAGAAGAGACTGGACAGCCATTTGTCTGAAATGGTATAGGGTTTCCTGCCTGAGCAGGAGGTTGGACTAGATGACCTCCAAGGTGCACTTGGAGGTGCATTATTATAAGTGCACCTTCATTCAACATCCCAGGGTGGCAACAGTTGGGCGGTCCAGGAATGTATCCTCTGACCATATCCAAAGTTCTGATCCCTCGTTAATAGCCATGATCAAGAGTGAAGAGTTCAGCCAGCATTAAAGCTTAATGCTGGCATGAGAAACTCTTGAGTTGTTCGCTCGGAAGCCGTTTCAGAGGTGTTCTCCACTTGTAATCGGTGGGCCCTTTTGCAACCATCCGCTCTAGCCCAGGAGAGAGCCAAATGAAGCGAGGAAGACATTTTGATTAAAGGCTGGGCGGGGAAACAAATTGGCCACTTCAACAGAGGTGCAGTTGCTGGAACTTTGCTTCTTCGGCAGTTAGTATCTCCTGATCCTCGGGGCCTTTAGGACTTGCCTGCAAATATCCCTAAAGCCTGTTCTGGTTCTGGATGCTGGGCTAGAGGAAGCCCTGCCTATGCCAGCAGGACTTTTTCAGAAGGGCAGACTAGCTCTCCATCCTCCTAGGAGGCAACAGAAGGCAGACCAGTCCCCAGTGTCCTTTTGTCGGGCTCAAAAAAGGCTCGTTTCAAGACCCACTAAACCTTCACACGACTCTTATGAGGGGGATGGAATGGGGGAGGCCATTAAGCCCCAGCTGCATCTCAGCATGCAGAAGGGCCCAAGAAGGGGCTCAGGTTGCTTACCTTCACTCCACGGGAGCCGGGATACCCAAGTGGGCCCTGGGGGCCAGCTGGACCCTGTGATCAGAGGACAAGGGGGGGGGAGAGAGAGAATTCAGCCATCCTGAAGTGCCCTTTGAGAGAAAATAGACATTTATGCCCCTTCCTGCCAGCAAATCAGAGCTGGGCCCACCTTGCGGGTAAACAAATTCCCCAAGCTGGGCATACAACATTATGCCCAAGACAACACCCGTCTTATATGCCGGGACTTGAGGGCCTGCTTCACACACCCTGAGCAAACCATGGCTTGGCTGCTAAAAGCAGCAGTTAGGGTTGTGGGTTATGGGTTGCTAGAGCGAACTAACTCCGGGTACGTTGTGGCCTCCACATGGCTTTAGAAGCCAGAAGGAGAGCTCTTGCTAGCGCTCTTTCATGAATGCCACCCTATGGAAAGAACATCTGCAGCAATAAATGCAGATGTGCCAAATCACTACCTATCCCTACACTGTCCTCATCACCTCCCTAAATTCAAGATAAAAGTTTGCAGGTTTGAGGTAGCCCTCCTGGATCCCCACGTGATCAAGAAGTTTGAAGAGAGGAGAGATCCTTTCCATTGCCTGATCTACTCCGGGAAGGCCCAACCTCACCCTCCAGGAAGGGAATCTTCAAGTCCAGAAGATTCTGGCTTCCCTTGGCTGAGGGGCCACAGAAAGACACACCACCAGGTAATGCGCTTCCCATGATATGTTTTAACAATGACACCCCCCCCAACCCTGCATAGGTCCTCCATGCTTTGGCTCAAAAGGGACCCATGGATTTCTGTGCCTGCTGGAAAGCCTCGTTCTGACAATGACCAGGTTTCCTAGCAGAAAACATCTGAGTTCCCTCTGGTGACTTGTCATTTTTCTCTATAACCTGGGATGTTTTGCTGAAGTCATAAAATTCTGGTGTAATTATTTTGCCCGAGTTTTCAGCATTAGGCAGAATTTAACCGGACTCAGTGCCCTGACTTCAAAGAGGCGCTAATCTGCTCTTCCCCTTCTAACCCAACAAGACAAGGCCAAGGACGTCTTCAGGGCTGCTTTGGAAGCTTCAGCGCTAAATCAGAAAGACTGGCCATTCCATGAGTATTTTATTTTACTGTCTGTTTTACAGTTCTCTGTCTGTGGTTTATTCTTGAAACTGAATTCCAGCTGCAGTTTGTTCGATCTGAATGGTTAAAAGATAATGCATGAATCATTTCTTTTTAATAGGAGAGGCCTCTTCTGACATCAGTAAACTAAAATTACTAGGATGACATTGCCGTATTTTCAACTGCATCTTTGCGTCTTATTTTAAGGAGATGCAGTATTCTTTAAACAGGGCACCTGTTCCAGTGAAGGATCCCCAGCTCACAAGTGAGGAGGGGGTTGATCCCATTTGGGTGGGTGGGGGAGAGAGGGCAGCTCTCTCCTCAGCTTCCACCCTACTCCTACCCCTCCCTCTCAGCTACCACTACATACACCATCGTGTGATCCCACACAGGCTTCTGAGAGATCTAAGCCTTGCGGTCCAGAGGCAGGGAAGGCAGCACCTGGGGCTCCACAGACGGCCGGCAACTCCCTGCCACTTGCTCAAGGACTTCCAGAGCAGCTACGGACATTTCGATGGATGGCCGGCCCTTTTCAATTCTGGGAGCCCAGACCCTGGCCCTTGTGCAAAGCCAGGATAAGGAGGAGAGGATCGCCCCAGGCAGGGGGGCAGCGGCGATTTCTCCCAGTCCCGTCTCTTCCCAGCACCACCGTCTTGGTGAATTTCAACACCTGTAGGCAAACGCCACTAGGCATCATTGTCTTCGGCAAAGGTATGAGAAGCCGGCTTAAGGGAAGTCCTTCAGCTGGGAGAAACCAGTAGCTGCACCTTTCGGTGGTACTTCCCCCTCACCCCCCACCCCACTGACAAGGGGAGTGTAGAAGCAAGGTTAGTTAAGGCTCCTCCCACTCTGCCCTCTCAAGTCTGCAGACTGTTGGGTTGTGTTTGCCCTGCACCCCGCACACCCAGCCTGTGAGCCCCTTTCCCCACGAGGGCAGAGGAATGGCAGGGCCGCCATCTACCTACCTGGCTCCCCTTCTCGCCGGGAGGCCCTTCTTTGCCAGGGTGGCCCTGTAAGCAAGGAAAGCAAGAGAAGCCAGTGAACTGGGCTGCCTGCCCTTCCCGCGTTGAGCTTGTTGGCCCAGCTTCCCCTTCCCAGCCTTGTGTGTCCTTCCCTCTCGGTCTGCCTCCAGCTGGGGCAGACCGAGCACTCTGGGCTGGGAGCTTCTCTTGGAGAGTCAAGCGGCCTTGGCTGTCATACTCGGCAGCCAGGTAGACAGAAAGGGCTCTGGTCGTCTATAGGACTGAGGCCCAAGGTCCAGGAAGGAACAAGAACAGAGGGGGGTTCTTCTGGGTTACGGGATACTCCATCTTGGTCAAGACAGCCAGGGCTCATGCTAGCCATGGGTGAGCACCACAAATCAAGCCGTGGAAATGCGTCTCTGGACAGAAAGCAAGTCTGGAAATCAGCTCTGCTGAGCAGCTGCCAAGGGCTGCCCCCACCAGAAAGCAGCACAGCCCCTGCCAGCCTTCCTGCTGGTGCTTCTCCCGATTATCCATAAAGAGCAGAAGCGAAGAGACGGAGCTGCACCCGCGAGCCCCTGGCTGTCTTTCTGGGGCCATTTCTGCAGGCTGGACCAAGACGACGGGGGTCAAGGTACCCTGTCCGCCAGGACTCGGTGCGGTCCAGGGTGCAGGGGAAGCACGGAGCTCCCTCCCCCCTGAAAGCTTCCCTCTCCCTGCAGGACTCAACCAGGCAGCAGAATCGGATCTCTGATTAATGTAGGCAGATGCAAGAGATGCACAACCAACAAATCTTCCTTGCAGAAGCCAAAACTGGAGATGGGCAGGTTCCCAAGCGCCCGTGTTTGTGTGCCAAGGATTAAAGACATTCGGAGGGAAGCTGCAATTTACAGCCATCCTGCTTTCTTCATTGAGTACGATGCTTGCAGCTCTTTGCAAGCAGTGTTGGCTTGTTCGTAGACTAGCACAATGGAAGGGTTGGGAGAGACCTTGGAGATCATCTTGCACACCCCTTGCCCACTGCAGGAATCCAGTGGAGGGAGGGAGGGAGGGAGGGAGGGAGGGAGGGCTCCTGTCGCATTCTCAGCAGGACTTACCGGGGGACCATCTGCTCCAGGCATGCCAGGAAGGCCGGATTTTCCCAGGGGACCCTAAGGGAGAAAAAGCAGGTGGGACTCCTGTCATTTCTGCAACAGACGTGCAGGATGGCAACGGCACTGAGCGTACAAGTTTGCCAGTTGTGCTCTTGGCTTTCAGAGGCTGCAGACTCCTCCTCTGAGGAAGCAGGACGTGGCCCGAGCACTCTCTCATTCCCAGGAGCCAGCCCTTCGGAACATCCTGGATGTTTCAGGGGGGGCTCAAGTACAATCTTTGCGCATCCCTTCTGCCTCTCCTGCAGTCCCTCCCTCGGAGCCCGTTCACACCGCAAAGGGTTCTCTGTGACCCAACGAAGGGCTCAGACTGAGCCAGGGCTCTCAATTACACACAGCGGGAGCTGAGCTGAGGTTGGCTCAGGGGCCTGTGAGGTGAGATCCGCTGACAGGTATTGATCTGTTTGCAGGGGCCTTTCAGTTCAACTCCGGATGGCCGGAGCAGGAGAGGAGAGGCCGCCGTGCACGTCTCTGCTCGCTGCCCACAAACCCACCCGTGGGGGCTTCCGGAGGAAATTCACTGCCAGATGACAGTGCTCTGCCAGGCGGCCTGAATGTGGGCAACTCAAATGCCTGAACTGACCCTGGGGGTATTCCCAGCTCCAGCCCCCATTTTCACCACCTCTCTTTTCAGAGGCTGCAAGCGTTAAAAATCTGTAATAAAGAAGCTGGAGGTCTGATCCATTTCCGCAAAGGAAAAAGACTCCCCAGAAATATAGAGGCGGATATTGCGCACAAGAACGGGAACCACCCCCAAGTCCACCAGCCTCTTCCGAAGAGTTTGCCATCCACCTACCTTTTCTCCGGGGGCTCCAATTGGACCTTGAGGACCAGGAAGACCCTAGAAAGAGAAGGGGGGGTGAGAGGCAAAGGGGCACCAGCGCCGCCTCCTTCCCTAACCCTAACCCCAGCCCTAACTCAGCCAGGGGACGGCTTCCAGTCTGCCAGTGCCTGAGGCTTAAACCCGGGTTTTCTTCTGCAAATCAAATTGAACCCCCTCCCCATTTGCCAAATTCCAACAGTAGCTCCAACATCAGGGCTGGTTTTCAGTCTAAAAGGGATTCACGTGTCCCACAGGAGACCAACCTCCTCCCCTGTGCACTGGAAAGCTGCAGCAAAAGGCTCAGAAAACCCCCTCCCCAAAGCACCCAGACATGTTCAGCAGTTCGCTTGCTGGGATTCTTGCAGCTCTCCTAGATTCTTGGTAACGGGGCTTGCAAAGGAGGTTTCTGGGACTTCCATCCTCAAGGAAAAGGGGGAAAAATCTTCTGGTTTTTCCCAGCATAGCATCTTCCAGAGTGCTGAGACCACCGCACCAAGCCTCTCTCCGTGCTGGCTTGGAAGGTCCCAGGCAGGAAGGCTGTGCTGCTGTCAGGGGCAAGTGGCTGGGAGCCCCCAGCGCTCAATCTCCCCCCATCAGAGGGGCTGCTGCGGAGGCAACGCAGGGAAGTCCTCTCATACACTGAAGTCCCTTCCATACGGGAAAAAGTGGCCAGCTTGGACGTGGCTCCTCAGCTCCTCAGTGTGGTTTGTCTTTCCAGGCCTTTAGGCTGGGATTTTAGGTGGTAAGAGGTGAATTTGCTACAGGCCTCAAATGAATTGACTGACCAACATTAGGAATGTCCATCACAAGCCCTATTCCAATGGTGGCGAACCTATGGCACGCGTGCCAGAGGCGGCACTCGGAGCCCTCTCTGTGGGCACGTGCGCCATGCCCCAGAGATGGCAACCGTCTTCTTCAACCAGCCGCCCACTAACTTGCCAAGGTCCCATGCGCTTGCTGGCCTTTGTGTGTGGGGACTGATGGTGTCAGGCAGCAGCCCCCTGGCCCCTGCCTCGCCTCACCCCACAGAACCAGTCTCCTGCCCACCGCCCCACCCGTCAGAGACCCCTGGATCTCCCCCAATCCTGCCCGGCCCCCACAGGTGTCCCTCCCCAGGAGCAACATTGAGTTGGCCATGCCCACCCTGGCTACGCCCACCTGTCTGCCATGCCCACCGTAGCCACGCCCAACCGGCGGGCCACATCCACCCGGCGGCCACGCCCACCCAGCACCTGACAATGCATAAGTGGGTTTTGGGTTGACGTTTAGGCACTCGCTCTCTAAAAGGTTCACCATCACTGCACTATTCTAGCCCCACAGCGGAAGGGGCGAAGGATCCCCAGCCCCACCTAATGGAACTGCGCCTTCTCACCTGAGCGCCTGGACTTCCCTGTTGACCTGGGGGTCCAGGCTCACCTTGGGGACCCTGAGAAAGAAAGCATAAAGAGCATACTCAGCATGGTTGGCTGGATTTCATTGGAGAGAAACCAAAAGGAGAAACCTACTGGAGGCCTCGTGTTATAACCGATTATACTTTTTATCAGTGATGCTGTATAAAATAACAAGGAAAACTTGTTACTTGTCGTTGCCAGGAATATGACTCCTAGCAGTATAATCCTGCTTACTAAGATTATTTAGAAAACCTCTAACATTTGCTAATGAAAATCATCCTGAAGCATCCCATTTTACGTGGTTTTGTCATTTTGGGGTGCTAATAATGCTTTTCATAGTTGAAAAATAAACTCATAAAGCACTGAAATGTCAGGTCAGGTATCCTGCAGCCCAAGTATTTTCTCGTTTCTGAGCAAGGTGAAACAGCGGAGTCCAAACCTGAGGCTGCTTCTGACATAGCTCCAAGTTCAGAAAGTGAACAGCTGCACAGAGCTGTGCGAGACACTGATCACCCACAAGAGGGTTGTCCCTCTTCAAGCACGGAATTTCCTTCCTTGTAGGAAAGAAACGACCTTTCTGCTAAGACTTCAGTGTTTCTCAACCTTAACAACTTTAAGGCATGTGGACTTCAACTCCCAGAATTCCACAGCCAGCAATGCTGGCTGTGGAATTCTGGGAGTTGAAGTCCACATGCCTTAAAGTTGTCAAGGTTGAGAAACACTGTCCTAAGTGAAGGTGGGGTGGACGGGAAGGGCTCCTGCTCTCCCTTTAGGGTGGAGACGTAGAGGACACAAAACTAGCAGGGGTAACTAAAGGAGAAAGAGGAGATTCGGAAAGACCAGGACGGCTTCAACAGGGAGCCGAAATGAGTAGCAGGGAACTTTAACAGGGAGAAAATTTAAAGTTGCAGATTTAGGTGGAAAAAAACAAT
This sequence comes from Protobothrops mucrosquamatus, assembly GCF_001527695.2. Lineage (NCBI taxonomy): Eukaryota > Metazoa > Chordata > Lepidosauria > Squamata > Viperidae > Protobothrops > Protobothrops mucrosquamatus. The sequence continues at coordinate 78,256 of NW_015388627.1, read as the reverse complement.
AAAGGACCCTGGACAGGATCTGGGTCCTGGCAGTGGGATGCGAAGGGGGCCTGGGTCTCCTCCTCCACCACGTGGGACATGTGAGCCAGAAGAGGGGAGCAACGTCTTCAAGGAAAAGGGATCTCTTGAGGGCCAGCCCAGATTAGGAGAACTGACCAACATTCAAGAAATAAACAGTGCCCTAACTGTCAGAATCCAATTATATTTCATTTCTAGTTATCTACTCTGGGAAAACCCCATTTCTGCTCTCTCTGGATTCTGTCATCCTACGAAGGGGAAGGGGGATGAGCGGGGGGGTTTATGGCTCTCACTTCCTTCGTTAAAACTTCAAAAGGACTGGATGTTGATTCTCACCAAGAGGACTGACCATAACAATATGGCCATCGCCTTTCATCTACTCGCTCTCTGAAGTCTCCCTTTTGCTGGCAGTAAGGAAAAAGGGGGGAAACAAGGATCGTCGCCCGGAAGAACTGTGGGGTGGGGGCTGCTTGGGAACTCTTAAAACATTGAAGGATGGGAGAGAATTTCTCAGATCCGGTCTAATGTAAGGACCCACCTCACTTTACGTCTTAAGAAGACAGAACTCTTGGAATATCTTTTCCAACAGGCAATCATTTTCTCTTAATAAAGATGCCTGTTGGAAAAGATATTCCAAGAGTTCTGTTTTCTTAAGATGTAAAGTGAGGTGGGTCCTTACACTCACCAAGGAACTGTCAAACAAGCTAACAGTAAAACAGCCCAACCCAAGGGCCTCTAAGACCCCACCCCCACTGACAGGGCAAGACGCTAGGACTTAACACGAGAGCAGATCCCACTCCTGGCTAGCACTGATGACGTTCCCGAGTTTAGGTAACGAAACGTCTGCAAGAAATCGGCCCAGCTCAGAGAGCGCCGAGGACCCCTCGGGAACAGATTGTCCCTTCACTTCTGCCCCAGTCAAACCCCCCCTTTAGGGTTCTGGGTACCATTAGTTCAAAATGGACTCCAACAAATTAATCAAGGGGACGGCTTGCCTCCCAGAGTCGTGGGTGCTCCATCGCTGGAGGTTTTCAAGGAAAGATTGGACACCCATTTGTCCAGGATGGCATAAGGACTCCTGCCTTGGGCCCCTGGGGGTTGGACTAGAAGACCTCTGAGGCCCCTTCCATCCCTAGGGTTCTAGGATTCTATGAAACTGGAGTAAGTTCACAGAAGGGACGATGAGGGGTCTGGAAACGAGAGCCCGTGAGGAGGGGCTCTGGGTCTGGATATAGCTGCAAGAGAAAAGACAGAAGAGAGAAATGAAAGCAACAGAGAGGACGTAGACCGCAGGACCAGCCTCCTGCTTTTGAGTTGAGGTCTCCCCTCAGCAAGGCTCCCACCCGGAAGGTTCTTGTCCTGCCTTGGGGGCCCCTGGAGAATAACCCACCCCTCCTCCTTCAAGGACCGGAAGAGCGCCGTCTCCAGGTCCTTCCCTCCTTTTGGCTTCCAGAGCAAGCTCTGCGTGCAACTCATTATGTGCCTAAGTGCCTCATGAGACACTGAGAGAGACACACAGCCCTCGATACTGGAACATTGTGATGACCACTGATTACTCCAGTGATTCCTTTATTCAAAAAAATGCAACAGGCAACCCATGAAAATCAATTTAAAAGGTAAACTTAATTAGCACCATTTAGGAAAGCAACGTCCACCAGCTTTGAAATGAAGACGGTCTGAAAAAGTAATTAGTGGATTTAATTTATGCAGCACAAGTAAGATCACCCGTGGTGGGCAGACACTTACCACATTCCCCTTAGGGCCAGTCTGTCCATCCATCCCAGTAATGCCCTGGTGGGAAGATTAACAAAAGGAAGGAAGAGGCACAACGTGAGTCACAATTAGCACAAACAGAAGCCTCCCCCCCCCCCAGCTGGCCTGCATCTTTCCTGCAATCGGCCCTGCAAACTCTGCTTCCGATTGGCAGGTGGAAAAATATTTCCATGCCAAATACCGGCAACGAAAGCAAACCAAGTGAAGGTTTTTTTGCCACTGCAATGAAGTGAGAGTCGAAGGACGGGGGGCGTCCCGGGTGGCAGAGAGGCATCCCGGCTTCCTGCCAAAACATTTCTTTCTACTCACCGGAGGTCCTGGTGGCCCCGGAGGTCCCTTCGGTCCAAGCAAACCACGAGGACCCTGCGAGAAGAAGCAAGTTTAATGTGAAAGTGCCCACGAGGAGCAGAGACAATTCAGCTTGTGCTGCACTATAAACTCTGCCCTGGAAAAGACAGTGGACCATGTTGAGGGTGAATGTTGCTGTCAGAATCCAATTATATTTCAATTCTAGCTACCTACTCTGAAAAAAGATCCATTTCTTACTCTTTGTGGATTCTGTCATACTACAAAAGGGGAGGAGGGAGCAAGGGGTTTTATGACTCTCACTTCCTTCATTTAAACTACAAAGGACTGGATGTGATTCTTATCAAGAGGACTGACCATAACAATTTGGCCATAGCCTTTCATCTACTATCTCTCTGAAGTCTCCCTTCTGCCGGCAGTGAGGAAAAAGGGGGTAGAAATGTAATGCCTTGGAAGAACTGTGGGGTGGGGGCTGCTTGGGAACACTTAAAACCTTGGATGGTAGGGGTTGGCCCCTCAGATCCTGTCTAGAACGCCTGCAACCATCTTCTCTTAATAAAGATGCCTGTTGGAAGAGATATTCCAAGAGTTCTGTCTTCTTAAGATGTAGAGTGGGGTGGGTCCTTACAGTTGCTCCGCAAGCTGACCTTGTCCTGGGAGCACCAGGATATGACCACCTAGCCTGGTGCCTTCACCACTAACCACACTGGCTTTCCTGCCTCCTGGGTGGCATCGGTCCTTCTTGGAGCGCCTGGGCTCTGCGGGGACTTTACCACTCATTGCAGCAAGTACTCAGTGAGAGAGAGGGGGGGGGGGAGGCTTCTTTCTGGGCTCCCAGGTTTAGAACTCCTCAGAACCTGCCAGGCCCGGAGGCTGAGGGGGGCTTAAGCAGCCTCTTCAGCCCTCAGGGGGGAGAACAGCTGCCTGCCTTTTCAGCAGCTGAAACAACCATTTCACAGATCAGCAAAACTTGAGTTTAGCATCAACTGAAAAATACAAAAATAAAACACTGACAGTTCTTTGGCAACCAGCAGTCCACTCAGCCTTCTGAACAATATGCGGACAAAAATAAACTTGACCAAAAAGGACCGTAATTTCAACCTATCGTCTGAAGCTGAGCAGCACAAAGGCATTTTGTGGAGCTGATACCCCGAGTGAAAAGATCCTAGTATACATTATGTGTTCCTTCGCTGGAGTTTTTCAAGAAAAGATTGGACAAAACCATTTGTCCAGGATGGTATAAGGTCTCCTGCCTTGGGCAAGGGGTTGAACTAGAAGACCTCTGAGGTCCCTCCCAACCCTGTTATAATATCTGCCCTGATGGAGAAAGACCTCTAATGACAGCAGATTGGGCAATCTCTTCTACTGGCTGGAAGCCTTGTGAAACCCACTGATGTGAGAGGATCTGCTGGGCCAACAAGCTTCCACCATGCCAACCTCAATGTTCTTAGCAGAGGCTCTTGCCTGTCCACCCAAGAAGAGGTGCACTTGGTGCCAATTGGCTCTCAGCTGCAGAAGAACCAGTTTGGAGGAGCTGCCTCATCAGCCTCCATGGGTCTTCTGCCCAGCCACTCAATTCAAGGAACTTCGTCAACATTAGCTCAGGTTTGCATCCGGGAGTCCTTGGTGCTCTCTGAGCTTGGTGAACTGATGGCCGACATTTCATGATCCAAAATCTTCAGAAACATCGGCAGGCAAACCGCCAAGCTCAGAGAGCACCAAGGAGCTCACCATCCCTGGGGAGAAGTGCAGATGCTCAGACGGTCTTATGGGCAGAGGAAACGGAGGAAAGGGCTGCTCTCTCAGCCAGAAAAGGTGAGTGACAACTTCTGTAGCCAATCGGTAGCCTCCCTTCTCCTTCTCAGTCAGAGCAGCCGCTGGGATACAACTGCTCTCCTCTGCAAAAGGCTCATTTCGCATTGGAAATTCCCAAAGCACAAAAGACGGGAAAGCAGAGCAAATAAAAGACACACAGAGCACCCCAAAGTGGCATTCAACTTCATGTCCCACAGCGGTCCTAACTCTCTGTGTTCACACACGCACGCACACACACACACACTTCGTATCTTCAGATCATATGCTCTGCTCAAATGCCAAATTCTGTCTCAATGGTACGGCTGAGTGCCCACCACTAACTACACAAACCCAGTTTAGCTTCATCCACATCTGAGTGTCTGGAACTGGAAGAGTGGCCAATTCAGAAGCGCAGAAGGGCAATGAGCAAATCTGGCTGCAGCCAGGCCGAGATTACCGCCCTGCTCCTGCCCCCATCCCCCCCCCTTCTCTCTCCATCTGTCAGCAAGAGATGCTTCTTCCAGAAGCCAAACAATTCCAGTTGCACCTGGCAGTTTCAGAGCTATCAACAGCTTTGATGTCATCGTGGAGAAGCAGGTTGGAAAAAAAGGAAGGCTGATGCTAACTGGAAGGATCTGAACAAGACAAGTCAGTGCTACTCTCTGCAAATCCCTGATGAAAGCTGCTGGACGGATACTCTTGTGATTACAACAGTAGCCTTTATTTCCATCTTGTCAAGTTCTCTTAAGAGCTAGGAAGAAATGGAGGTCTGTGTACGGGCGTGAAAGAGGGGGAGGTAACTCCGGCTGTAAAGAACTCCTGAAGCCCCCCAGACATGCGGTCTGAGGATGCCCGTGGAAGGGCCTGGGCTGGGAGTTCACTGACAGGTTCAAGTCTTCTCTTTCTTAGGTCCTCTCCTGAGCAGCGCCTGGGAGGCCGTGCTGTGCCCACAGGACTCTGTTCCTCCTTCCTTCCTTTGGAACTCGCCAAGTCTTTGGGCCATAACATCCGTCCACGTGCCTCATGGCCAAGATGACCGAAGGAGCCCAGTCGACATAGCTGGCCCAAGGGAAGGGCTTGAAACATTTCCAAGCGTTATGTAAACATTACCAGTAATTACACAAGGAAGCACAAAGAAGCTGTTTCCAAATTTCCAAGGAGAGACTTTCCTTTCTTGCATTTGTGGGTCAATTTTCCTATAACTGTATGGAACTTAAGTGTCAAGCTCGGGAAAAACGTCATGTTGCTTCAGATATTTTTTTTCTTCTTCTTTGGGTTGCCCACACTACACAACCAGGGAGGGGAGTGGGGAAGAATGGAATGTGGGTTGCACCTGTGGAGCTGCAAGGTCATCCACGAGTTTGTTTTGGAAACAGAAGATTCTCATAATAATTGTCTGGAGTTTAATCGGGTAATGTGACCTGCACTGTCAGGGGGGAAAGGGAGCTGCTATACTTTTAATGTGCTGCTTTCACGCCAATTTAATCAGAGCTGACTTTCGATTCATTAGTGCCGGTATGCTATGCTCAATAAAGCCTTGCATTAGAGATCGGAATGTCTCAGGTGTGCTTGCTCTGTTGGGATCATCACCCGGAATGCTGACCCTTGGCTTTGGCAGGGAGGATTTGCCACCAGCCCAGGGAATAAAGTCTCCTTTGCATCAAACCTGACCTGCTGGCCTCTGTGCGATTCTCCTGGCCACAGAGCAAAGGGGTTGACCTTGACCTTTGCAGGTCTCCTTTCCTTCTGCCTCTGCTCTACAGTCTTCCCAATGCTGGGACCTCGAGCACCCAGGCCTCTTCTGGGAGACAATCTTCCAAATGAAGGCATTTGGGGTAGAAAGCAGCTCTCCACCCGCCCAGGTTGTCCCATGAGAGCAAGGAGGCATTTTAGAGTAACACACTCACAGCTCTGGCTGCATCACCATCTTCTGCTTTCCCTGAATTTGAATCTGCACCTCAAAATGTGCATTTTAAATTCTGGAATGGGGAGAACACCTATTCTGGCCATGTTTAAGGCTACAAGAGACAAAAATCCTACATTCACCTTCAGGGAAGCATCTCAGGAGAGTCTGTGGCAGGAGCAGTTGAAAAACAATATCACCCGGACCGTTTCTACACATTATACCTGGAACTCCTGTAGGGACCTCTGGTTACCTCAGCTGATTCCCAGCCATCCTCCCCTGGTCCCCATCAATTCTGCTCTTGGACATGTGCCTTAAATGCCTACCAAATATTGCTTGGGAAGCAAGCCCCCCCCCCCCCTTGTTCAAAGGAAAGGGTTGGCTCCATTTTCCAGAAACTTACAGGTTCGCCGGGGAGACCTCTGGGCCCAACTTCTCCATCGTCACCCTGTTTGGCAAGAGAAAGAAAAAGGGGAGTAAGAGCCAGACCCTAATCAGGCCCTAATCATTCACTAGAAAGCAGGAGAAGAAATAATGGATGGAAACTAATCAAGGAGAGAAGCAACCTAGAACTAAGGAGAAACATTCTAAGAGTGAGAACAACCAACCAGTGAGAACGGCTTGCCTCCTGAAGTTGTGGGTCTCCATCACTGGAAGGCTTTCAAAAAGAGACTGGACAACCATTTGTCTGAAATGGTATGGGGTCTCCTGCTTGAGCAGGGGGTTGGACTAGAAGACCTCCAAGGTCCCTTCCAACTCTGTTATTCTGTTCTGTTCTGAAGGCGAGGACTCCAAAGGCTGGAACAAGACCGCTGTAATTGTGGTCTCACTGATCTTGGCTGAATTGCTTAAACAAAAGATGAAAGTTGGGTGACTACATTTGACCCAGGGAGGACAACCAGGGATGGATCGAGTGACCAGCTGAATCCTTTCTCTATAAACCTTCCTATATTTATACATCCTGTGTATATAGGGTGGGATCCCATATCCCACCACTCTTTGTTTCGCCTCAGGAGGCATAACCTGGTGTCCGTGTTGCTGGATTGTGGCAGTGATTGATTCACAGCGGCTTCCTTCCCCCAGGGAAGCTCAGTGAATGATAAACAGACCCCACATTACATTCAAAAGAACACTTGCCAGAACTCACCCTGTCACCATCTTCACCTGGGGCTCCTGGGGGGCCCGAGGGGCCAGGATCACCCTGAAGGGAAAAAAGGGCAGCATCAGCCATGTTTTTGATGCCCCCTCCCGCCCCAAAAAATCTTAAAGAGTCCAAGGCTGAGAGGTCGGCCTGGCAGAATCTTCCATTGCTATGCACTAAATGCCATGGGGGGAGACCAGGAGGTGCTGTGCAGGGGAGGCAGGTCTGTGGCCTCTTCCTATAGATCTTCTTGGAAGTCCTTGTGTGTGTGTGTACCCTTCTAAAGGTCACACTGGGTGTGTAGGTGAAGGGACAGGCAAATCCCTCTCCCCAGAGGCCAGGCCAACTACCTCTGCCCAGTCCAGCCACCCGTGCTCCTCCTATAGCTCCAGCCCCCCACCTGTCCTTGGCTGGCACTCCTTGGCCTGGAAGCCAAACCTCCTGAGACAGTTGCCAGGCAGAGTTAAATGTGAAGTAAAATAAAAATAGCGATGCTGCGAGGAATGAGGAAAACAGGGATCCAAAGGAAGGGGGTCACCAAGGTGATCAAATGCCAATGTAAAGATCTCTGCGGTGCCAGCAGGAAAGAAAGAGGATTAATGTGGCACCCCAGATGGGCATTTTTACTGGGGAGCAGTAAAGAGCTGCTCAATGGGGGGGGGGGGGGGCTCAAAAAGAACAATGCCCACAGACCCAGCTGCCTCCTGAGAGGGTTTTGGGCCTGGAACCGGCTGTCCTGCTGGGCCCGGATGCTTCAAAACACTGGGAATTATTTGTAAGACCATTATTTGCAAATCACTTTCCGTTTTCTCACTGACGTCCTCCCCCAGGTTGGCCTGGATGTGTCATTGTTGAAGTTTGGGAAAAACCTCAATTCCTGAACAAGCACATCATTAAAATCTTCCACCGCAACGCACAGCTGCCCTGGAGATTTCAGGATTGGTCCCGGACACTCATTTCACCAGTAACGTCTGTCTTCAATGTTTTAAAATCCCCCCAAAATATATATTTTTTTACAGCACACATAAGACTCTGTGGTAATGGCTGGAAATTAAGAAAAATGTGGGATTTGATAATAAAAGAGTCCTGGCCTTAAATTCTCCCTCCTCTCTTCCCTGGTTGAGAGACGTCATGGGTGACTCTCCTCATGCGTAACGGAGGCAGGGGAAATTCCTTGGCCGAGTCACAAGTGACAGAGCCTGACATGGAAGCCCAGAGATGCCTCCAGACAACCGGGAAAGACGAGAAGGTGCTGGTCCTCGGAGAAATCGGTCGGTCCAAATCAATGGCTTGCCACAAAAAAAGCCAGCAGAGGCCCATCTTCTCCTTGGCAACCTTTGGGAAGCAGAACAACGCAGAAATGCAGCCGGGACTCACCCTGTTCCCCTTTTCTCCAGGGATCCCAGCCAGGCCGTCAAAACCTCGGTCCCCCTGCAAGAGAATTGAGAGGGAGAAGAGATCCACAAGGGCAGGCCAAGCACCCGGAAGTCCCGTCTCCAAGCAGGATTTGAGGAGAGGGGCAGAGGAGGGTATGGCGTGGGGAGATGTGGGTCTGCTGGGCAGAAGGGAGCGGGCCCAGGCGGCCTAAGCCCGGGAATCTGGTCCGACGGGGGCTCCTGTCCATTCAGGCAGAGCCTGGGCTTCTGGAGCTCCTGGGCCTGCTCAGCCTTCCTCTGGGAAAGCCTCCTGGGAACCTCAGCCCTGGCCTGGGGGCGCCTCTGTCCCCCCCTGGCCCTTTCCCCATCCTTCCTCTGGCTAAGCGGGGACACTGCCAGGGCCCCCACTGCCCCCGCCTCCTGCCTCAGAGGGCAGGCATGGAGCACCCGGGCCTGGAGGAAGTGCAGAGAGGAGGAAGGGAAGAGGGGAAGGGAAAGGGAAGGGGAGGGGGAAGGGAGGGGGAGGGGA
>NW_015388627.1:39194-69379 GCF_001527695.2 Protobothrops mucrosquamatus | reverse complement strand
TTCAGGCCTTTTCACTCTGACTCAGAACAGGATAAAAAGACCAGTGCAGCCTTTTTAGCCCAATTTGGCATCAGAGACGCTCGCCATGGCTAAGGAGGTGAGCCAAAACAAAGAGAGGGGCAAAAGCTTGATTAGGTTTTGTTTAATTGCAGTGAAATTTAAATTAATAGGATGACTTCCCAAAGAATCGCCTTAAAAATGGCAATTTTGGGAAGGGCTTGGAGGTCTCCAGTTGCAGGCAGCATCTGATTTCAGGCACCCAGGACTTGCTGGGGGATCCCCCCTCCCCTCCCCCTCCCTGACTATTCCTGCTAGGTGGGACTTGTTTCCCACCCCAGGATAGGGCCCAAAAGCACCAGGCAGCCTCACACTTTTGCCCCCCCCCCCGTCCTCCCCTCTGCCTTGCCTTGGCAGGGGAAGAGAGAAGATCACTGAGGGTGAAGGAGGAAGAGGAAGGGGTTCAAGGTGTTTTTTTTTATGCAGATCTTTAAGATTTGTAGAAATCCACGCCGCCTTTCATTCCTCATCGCTCCTAAACTGTAGTTCTTTTGCACATCACCTCCTCTAGCAGATGCTTTTCCAACCTCTATTTTTAAACTTTATCTTTGTTAATGGTGTTCTTTATCCCTGCAAGCAGACTCTCCGCTGGCGTTTCTCCCCATCCCAGCCCTTTCTTCAGAACGCTGCTCCCTCTGCTCCGACCGAGCGTTGCCTGCCTTGAGTGACCGTCTCTGACACGCACAGACACGGGTCTCTCCACATGCAATTGCACCGGTGCTGCTCACAAGGAGGGGGAGGCTTGGAAGAATGGATTGCCTGGACCTTTCGGAAAGCACTTTAAGCTGTCCTTGTAGGATCTATGAGGAGAAAGCTGATGGATGGGGATTCTCTTAAGTCCCGGAGCATCCTTGCACATCCTCGCCTGTCGGAATTAGTTCTCGCCTCTCTGGCCATAAATTATCCTCCTGCCAGCTCTCCCCCCCCTCCCTCCTCCTGGAAGCTGGGGCTTTGGGAGACCCAGAGACTTGGAGAAGACGCAAGTGATTTGCAGTCCTCCTTCTCTTTAACAATTCCCTCCCCACCTCTCTTTCCACGTTAAGTACCTACATAATCAGCCACTTAAACCTGCTAATATACGACTTCCAGGCACACATCCCTGCATTCAGATTGGGCATTACTGCTTGTCTCTTTTGATGAAAGCCGAGTGAGGAAGAAGGCACTTCTGTAAATGGCAATCGGTCTGCCACTCAGCGTGGCACTCCTCCCTGGATGCTGCAGATTTCCTGCAAAGAACATCTGGAATGGGGAAAGACCGGCAGGGGCGAGAGACGGAATGGTTTGGCCCACTTACCTTCGGTCCCGTTTGGCCTGGCATCCCCCGAGCACCATCGCTGCCAGCCCGTCCCTAAAAGGGGAGGAGAAAAAGGAAATCAAGTAGCCAAACCAGATCAAGGGGCAACAAAATTTGCTCTGGAGCTGAGGCTAAGTCATCAGACAACCCATTCACTCCATCATCTTCCTCTTCCCTTCTCCCCCTACGGTATGTATTCAATCACAATAGAGCTAGAAGGGGCCTTGGAGGTGTTCTAGTCCAACCCCTGGCTCAAGCAGAAGACCCTATACCATCTCTCACATGTTGCTGTCCAGCCTCCCTTATTAAAGCCTCCAGTGATGGAGTACCCATAATGTCTGAAGACAACTTCTGTTCCATTGGTTGATTATCCTCACTGTTAGGAAGTTTCTCCTTAATTCCAGGTTGCTTCTCTCCTTGATTAGTTTCCATCCATTGTTTCTTGTCTTGTCCTCTGGTGCTTTGGAAAATAAGTAGACCCCCTCCTCCTTGGGGCAGCCCCTCAAATACTGGAATACCGCTATCATGTCTTCCCTAGCCCTTCTTTTCTCTAGACTGGCCATTCCCAATTCCTGCAACTGTTCTTCATATGTTTTTGTCTCCAGGCCTTTAATTATCTTAGTTGCTCTTCTTTGCACTTTTTCCAAAGTCTCAACATCTTTTTTGTAATGTGGTGACCAAAACTGGACGCAATATTCCAGGCGTGGTCTTCCTAAGGAATTATAAAGTGGTTCTAATACTTCACATGATTTTGATTCTGGGCCTCTGTTTATACAACTAAGGATTGTATTAGCTTTTTTGGCTGAAGCAGTTTGTGCCCAAGTTAAGGCATGTCTTTTTTTGGTCGGGGGGGAAGTGCCCCCCCCCAACCTTGTCCCGTTCATCTTGTTAATTAACCAGTGGAAGAGCTTCTTGCCTTCAGATGTTGTGGGCGCTCTATCACTCGAGGTTTTTAAGAAGAGACTGGACAGCTGCTTGTCTGAAATGGTACAAGGTCTCCTGCTTGAGCAGGGGGTTGGACTAGAAGACCTCCAAGGTCCCTTCCAGCTCTATTCTGATGAAATCACTCTGGGTTCGCTGCATGTTTTCCTTTAAAAGCGTGGGCCATTCTGAACAGAACTGGCAGATTTGTGACAGGTCTGTTTCAGAGTCTAAAAACGTTTGCTCCCTTTCACACCCCTCCCCTTCCAGTGTTTCCCCACCTGGTGCCCGTTTGCCTCACAATTCTTCTGACTGGTTCCAAATCAGGATGGACCTTGGCTTGGATCTTGGGCTTGCAAGAGCTGACCTGCCCTAAGCCATGGTTGTGCACCCTCCCTGCTAGCTACCAAAATTGCAGTTTAATCAGGTACTGGTCCAAGAAATTCTGCAAAGGTTCAGTAGTAGGCAGATCAGACTAGGAAACAAAGTCACACATGCTAATACCACTCTTATGGTAAGGGTGCAATAGCAGAATCTTACAACTCTAAATGTGCCTCCCCTTCGCTCCCTTTATGCTCCTGAGAAGCAGGGAGGGTCTCCTCTCAGACGCTCTCTCAGATTGCGTTTCTGCCCAGGACTCGGATTTCTTTTATCTGACCATCGTCTTGGTAGCGGCTCTTCCTCCTGTTCCTCGAGGTCATTCCTGCTGGTCACTGCAGTCACTTATCCAGTTCCCTGGCTACTTGGGCCTTGTAAACCTCACCACTTGGCATCCAGGGAGAACATGCGTCTGGCAAGATACACCCAGGGCTGCCTACAACTTCCATAAGAGCAAGAACATCTTTCTGTGAGCACTGCAGTTATCAGAGGATGTGAATTCTTGCAGGCCTGCCTGTCTCCTTCCTCCCCGACTAGCAGGCTGGCCCAGCTCACACACCGCAGGTGCCACCCAGGTGCGCTGTGCAAAACTGCACATACCACTCCAATCCAGACTAGTTGCAGCTTCTTCAAGGGCAGCCCCATGTATAGTTCATTGTAGTGATCCAAATTTGTGTGAGTCTGTGTGTGTGTGTGTGTGTGTGTGTGTGTGTGTGTGTGTGTGAGAGAGAGAGAGAGAGAGAGAGAGAGAGAGAGAGACTAAGACATGAGTGACCATGAGCAAGCCTAGCAATGGGTACAGTTGGCGCACGAAATGAATTTGCGCAAATTACTTTTCCTGATCTTAAGTAAGCGGCCATGGAGCTAGCTAAAAAGGTTCCCCTGACCAGGAACGGACTTGATTGTTCTGATCTTGTGGTTTAGATGCTCCTCTTGGTTCCCGCAGTTAAAGGAGGCTGGAGAGAAGCGGCAGAAACGGCTCCATCCTCCCCTCCCCTCTTCCTATGCACCATCCCCCCCTCCTTCCTCCCAGCAGCTCTGGGTATACACAATATTACTTCTGATCAAAGGCTTCTGATCTGCAAAAATGTATGCAGCAGTTCAACTACTCTTCCTTAACATGCCACAAGACTCCTTGTTCTTTATGGCAACTCATTTGAAAGCAGGATCCTGAATTAGGGAATTCTGAAATCCTGCAGGACTCACCAGCGCTATTTCAAGAATATGGATGAAACTCTTCCTGCCTTCATCGGCAGATGCAAGGAGGAAAGGCCGAGTGAGTCTATTCTCTGAAAATATTTGGAGAGGCGGCCGTTCAAAAGCACGTGGAGCCCTTCCCTGAAGAGATTATGGTAAGATGCAGATGGGTTTGGCTGAGATCAAAGACGTGCTAACTGGCTTAATATTTCAATTAAACGAGCAAGGGCTGCTTGTTAATTCAAATACACCTAATCACAAACTGCTCCTATCGTTCTTGCAGGCTCTTTTGAAGCATCGGTTGGCCCTCTCTGTTTTTCTCCTCTGCTGCTGCACAAGAATAAACCAGGGAGAGAAAGTGATGCAGCCACAGAGGTTGGACTTCCCCCAAACTGAAAAACATTGAAATCAAACAGAATTCCTTCTCAAGACAGACTAAAATACAGGGCAGGAGGGCTTGATGTCCCTGCAAGCTTCCCCCGTTCTTGAAGCTGTTGCGAGATTCCCCCTGAGAGTAGAACTTTTCCTCGTTCAGTTGCTTAGTTACTCGTGTGCCCTTGTGACCCAACGGACATCAGTTCCCCAGAACTGAAGTTCTCCTAAGCTCCTGCTTGAGTTGTCAGAGACAGGACCACTCTGCTTGTCTTCTGTCGGCCTCTTTTTCAGCCCCTTCGGTTTTTCCAAGCACTGAGTCATCCTGAATGGCTCTTCCCTTCGCACGGTGCCTTCCAAACATCCAAAGTTTAGCTTGGATATTCACAGTGAGCAATCTGGCACCCCAGTTTCTCTCATTCAGCCTTTCTGATGGTGCAGTTTTCTTAGCCAAATGTACAGCTGGGAAAAACAAGACCTTGGCAATACACACCTTTGTTGTTTGCACTGTGATATCCTGCACTTCAGTGGTTCATCTCCAATTGCCATAGTCTTCCCTCCAGTAGCAGATGCGTCTTTCTTTCGTGGCTACAGCCACAACCTCTGTTTTGCTTCAGCTTCTTCTCCACACTTCAACATTGGGGGTTGGCAAATGACACAATCACTGGGGTTTTCCTAATATCAAACCTGCTTCTGCGCTTCCTTCAAGAAGAGATTCCTGAATCTTCCCAGCAAACGAAGTGGCATCATCCACTTAGGTGAGGTTGATATTTACTTAAGTTTATCCTCAAGAACTGCCATTCAGTTTTGAGAACAGCACTTCAGAATTGTGAAGGAGCTTTGATCAGAGCACAAGCACATGTGAATAAAGGAAGTGGTTTCTTTGGGGCTCCTGTCAAACAGGCTTCTCGTTCTGCCTTGGGGTGCCCTGCCAACAATGGGCATGAGTGACCTACGGGGGTCTTTAGGCCAAAACCAATGACCTTTGAGCATGCCAGGATTGCCCAGGCCTAGCCAAGCGTTTCAGAGTTTACCTACCCGTCGTCCTGGTTTCCCTGACGGACCTGGAGGGCCCTGCACCCCTCGTGGACCCTGGAATGAATGGAACCAAAGGAGAATCAGAACCTGAAGGTTTTGGGAAAGCCTGGCTCTTTTCTTTTGCACAAGAGGGCTTGGAGGAAAGTCCAAGTGACTCTCACCTCCAGTTAGACCCCAGGCTCTCTACTGAAGGGCACTGCAGGATGGAGAGGTAGGGAACGAAGCTCAGGGGTCGCCTTTCTGTTACTAGATGTATTGACAGCAGGCAACTGGCAGGGAAGGGGGGGCTTAACATTTATTTATTTATTTATTTATTTATTTAATTATATTTTTTACCCCGCCCTTCTCCTTGCGGACTCAGGGCATTGTGTTAATGTGTCTCCCCCCTGAACAATTATTCTGGGAGACTGCACAAAGTCAAGAGTCTCAAGACAGTTAACAGACAAACAGGACTATGGCCCAAAATTGTCCAGTCTGACAAAAGAGAAATGCCTCTGAAAGAAGAGAAGGATCTCTGGGACCTTCCCTTGAGGGCAGTGAAGCCTTCTTGGGCTAGGAGGGCTACGGGTGTGAACGCTGCGCCTTGCCTCACCTCGCCTCCTTCATTCCCAAGAGAAGCCCCCAACTCCCCCTGGGGGGCAGAGGGGGCTCCTTCAGAGCAGGAAAGGTGTGCTGGCAATTTAATGCACCTTTTTATCAAGGTGCAGGGACAGCACGGGTGCTTATCCATAAAACGACACAAAAAATACAAATGCCTCAAAGGTAGAGATTGTGGGTTGTGGTCTGTGGGAGACCGGCCTAAAGCGCAGTTTCCTGGGCCCCTTTGGGGAAGGGCTGGGTTTGCCTCGAGCGAGGCTGGTCCTGGTTCTCCGTCAAAGCAAAATCCAGCAGACTGGGAGGAGGATCAGAGCCGCCCACCTCCCCTCCAAGACTGGCCTTGCAAATCACTCCTACCTGAGGTCCCAAGTCTCCAGATTCACCTTTGATTCCTCCACCACCTGGGGGCCCCTGTGTGAAAAGAAACGCCGCCGTTAACAAGGCACATCAGGAAAGCAACCCTTGCCTACCCAAAAGCGGGAGAAAGGGACCCGGCAGGAAGAGGTGCAAAGGACCCCTGAGAGGGCAGACCAAGAAAGCAGGCAGCCACCAAAAGGCTTGGCCTTAAGCGCCAACCAGCGCATTCCTCCGGGCCAATCTTTAGCCAGCAGGAAAGAGTCCCCTTCGAAGGGCCTGCGAGCAACAAGGGCCCAGCTGCATCAAGGCAGGAGAAGCGGGAAGCCTCCAAGGCATGCAGACTCGGATTTAAGAATCAGCTCAATGTAGTGGGGAGGAACCCGGAGGCTCGCCTAGTCCACACCATCTCGGTTTAACAAGCCACCTTAAAGATGTGCGGCTGTATCCAGCCTTTTAAGTTCTATTCTCAGCAGGCATTAAGGAAATTAACTCAATAGGATTCAAGCTGCTAAATAATGACTATTGATGAGCGATGAGAGTCAACAGGAGACTTGAATGGAAGGCCTGATCTAAAGGGCTGAATAACTGCCCTCCGCGTGACAACTGTTGTTGCTCCAAGAGACAGGAGAAGAAACAGGGAACTAAATGACCACGAAGCCCATTTCGGTTTAGCAACACCAAGGGCTGTTGGCAGGGAAGACTCCCTGCCCGGAGTCCAGCGCTGTGGGAAAGAAGGGGCTTTACTCACCATGGGGCCTGGTCTTCCGGTCAGTCCCATTGGGCCAGCGGGTCCCCTCAGAGCCAGCTGCAGGAAAAGAGAGAAAGGGCATCAGGGACCCGGCCAGTATCTGGAGAGCCATCCGGGGGCTGGGCTCTCCAGGCAGAGGGGGCTGCAGGGCCTTGGAAAGCCCCCCTCGGCAGTGTCAACAGCCCCGCTGGGGATTGTAAGCATCCGGGCTGATGCTTCTTCTTGATAGCTGGGGTGGAGGGGAGGGGCGGTCAGGCATAAGGGACAAGCAGTTCTCCACAATTTGGAATGAAAAGATGTGCACACGGGGAAGCACTGAAGCCACCTTTACCCGGATGCTGGAAGAAGCAGGCGCAAAGTTAGACTGCTGCATTTGCTCAGAGGAAGATGGGGATTGGGGGGGGGGATGGGAAACCAGGGAAAGAGGAATGGAAAAGGCATGGAGAGTGGGGAGGGGAGAGGGGAGGGAAAAGCAGGGGGGTGCTGTGCTAGGACCAGACTTTGCCCAGTGCAGTCCAATGCCACCTCTTTCAGTCTCAGATCGTTCTTTGGATGTGCAAGGCTCTGCAGAACTGAATGAAACCAACTAGTATATAAACACCCATGCTGCATTCACACATGATACAGGCCAGTTAAAAGCATTCACACTACAGGGAACAGGCAACCCTGGTTAGTTTTCGAGGATGGAGTCTCGCTGCAAATCCAGCCTGTTAAAGTGACATTATTTCACCCAGAAGGGGGGTCAAATCGATCCTGTAATCTAATGAATCGGTGCATTATGCAAGCTCAGCACTAAGAATTGGGCTAAGCGGCACAACTGAAAGAGGCAGAACTCAAAGGAATCTTTCTGGGGCTTTCCTCCGAAGACAACCGGGGCAGACAAGCGGGTTACTCATGAGACTTACTTCTGAAGTGCAGGAGGATTAGTGCCCCCCCCACACACTTGTGTTTCCCCCTAAGGCAAGTAGAGTCGAATTCTCAGTACACCAAAATAATAAGATTATATATATATATCCTAGATACAGACAGAGAGGTAGGAGGTGGGAAGTCAGAGAATCTGGAATAATTAACGATGACTTTATATCGGTACACGAAGAGCTTAAAATGTCACTGTCATGTTTTATTTTTATTTTTTATTTTTTTTTAAAAAAACCACTAATTAAAAAGTCATGTAGCTCCATGAGAGTCAATAAATCTTTGGGTAGGTAATGGGGCTGTCCACATTTTATAACCTTGCAGGGACAAATTTGTTCCATTGCTAGAATTCAATACCCTAAAAGACCTGTGATTATCTTCTTCTGTAATTAAAAGCCACCCAGGTCTGCAACTAGAACAGCAAGGAAGTCACAGAAACACGGATTATGCAGTGAAGGGGAGTTGAAAGTTTAACTGCTCCCCTAATTAAAAGAGGAAGCAAGAAAAAAAAAACCATCTCTGCTTTAAGAGCAAAATCCAAGGCGATGCATCGTTTCCCAAAAGGCTGCAGGGTTTAAAGCCAGATTTAAAATCCCAGGCAGCCCCACAATCAGGCCAGAAGGTGGAGGTGAGACTTTAAACTGGGCACATCCGATCTGTATGTGAGGACTATCCTACAAAGAGCAGGGAGTCCACATGGTAAGACCCCAAAAGCTTGCTTGCCATGTGTATGTTGGGGAAGAAGGACCCCAACCACATGGCAAGCAAGCTTTTGGGGCTAAGGGGGAACCGCTGAAATTTAGAAAACGCTCTATGGCCGCCATACTAAATGAGTGGGTTCCTATGTATGAATGGCTGCCTTGTGAGGTCTATACGATACAAGTAACAGACCTGGAAATACCTACAAATATCCAAATGCCCAGTAGATGGCAGCCATGATATAGGAAGGTCCATCTCTCTACTGCCATCTGGTGAGGATTCAGGGTGATGCAATGCAGCTCAAATCTCTCTTGTCTATGGCCAGTCACAAAACACCCTCCTTAATAAGTTTCCATCCATTGTTTCTTGCCCTGCCCTCTGGGGCTTTGGAAAATAAATTGACCCCCTCCTCCTTGTGGCAGCCCCTCAAATACTGGAATGTTGCTATTATGTCTCCCCTAGTCCTTCTTTTCTCTAGATACCCAATTCCTGCAAACATTCTTCACATGTTTTTGTCTCCAGGCCTTTCATCATCTTTGTTGCTTTTCTCTGCACTTTTTCCAAAGTCTCAACATCTTTTTTGCAATATGGTGACCAAAACTGCATGCAGTATTCCAGATGTGGCCTTTCTAGGGCTTTACAAAGCAGTACTTCATGTGATTTTGATTCTATGCCTCTGTTTATACAACCAGGGATTGCATTAGCTTTTTTGGCTGCTCCCGCACACGGCTGACTCGTGTTGAAGTGATTGTCCGCTAGGACTCCAAGGTCCCTCTCACAGTTGCTGTTTTGAGCCAGGTTTCTTGGCCGAGGGAGCCAGTGTGCTCTGAAGACAATTCCCAAGGTCACGTGGCCAGCATGGCTATATGCCAAAGGCACATGGGATGCCGTTAAGTGGGACCTACTCGCCTTTGCATGCTTTCGAACGGCTAAGTGAGCAGGAGCTGGGCAAAAATGGGAGCTTATCCTACTGCATGGTGCTTGGGTCTGGAACCCAGGCTGTCGGCTTTCCAGCATCTTTAACCATTGAGCCATCGCGTTCCCTACAAAAAACACCCACTTAGGAGAAGGCAAATTCATGAGGGAGCCCCTGTAGGAGGCTTCCTGTAATCCCAGCTTCCCTTGCCCTTTTTCTGAGCATGCTGGCTGGGGAATTCTGGGAACGGAAGTCCACGCCTCTTAAATTGGACACACCCTCAGAGTAATTTCAGGGCTGGAAATGCCCTGCATGTTTCCTGATGCCTGGAAATGAAGACTGGAGATTTGCTTAACTTCTTTTATTTTCATGGAGAGAATTAAACAGGAGAGACCTCGGGGCACCCCAAGAAGTCTGAACTCATCCAGTCCGACCTTGGCAGATTCTGAGGATGGAAGCAGGGGAAGGCCTGGTTAGGACTTGAGTGGGGGACCTCAGGAAGACCCCGACAGTAGAAGTTGGTAAAGGCGAGGTCCACCCACCCCAGCATCCTGTGATGTCACTAGACACCATGATGAACAAGAGGGGACCTTATTTTGAACCCTGCCCTATAATGGCACTTGTGAAAAGCCCCCCCTTCCCCCCCATCATCAGAAGCAGCTTCTGGTGTCCCAGGAGAGCTTAACACCTTCTTGTTAACACCTTCTTGTTGTTCTTGTAAAACAAGCTAAGTCAAGTCAAAGATACGGTGCATTTGCATTTGCATTCCGGTGTTAAGACTTGGCTTCAAAATCTCAGGGACTGGCTTGGACAAAACTCAGCAGCACTTTTTCGTGCGGCTGCTGATAAAAACAGGATCGCCAACGTCCGATAACGGATATGGCACAACAAGAAGAAGAAGAAGATTAAGACTTGACTAATTTTAACCTTGGTTAGTTTTTTTATTGCCTAGTGTGTTCTAGGAACCGAGCTTGGTTAGGCAAACCAGTAGCCAGGTTAAACCTGCCATATGAATGCAGAGACGGGCTTGGTTCTGACTGCTCCTTAGCCAGCCAGCGCCCCCTGCAGGAGCAAGCCAGCCCCCAGTGCCCCCAGGGGCAAGGAAGCAAAAGGCAGGCTTCAGCACTGACCCTGGCTTCAGCAGTGTCATTTGCCTGCACACACACACACACACACACACACACACAAGCAGCCTCCGCCTTCCCTGTCCTGCCTGCAATGGAGTGTCCCACATGGGGAAGGGGGCAGTGAGCATCAATGCTTGTGCAAGAAGGGATGGTACCAATGAAGGAGAATGAGGGGCGCTTGGTGCTCTCTGGGCTTGCTTGTTTCATTACCCAACTAGGGAACATCATCAGTGAAGGAATGGCTGGTCTCAAAGCTGCCACAGGGCGTTTTGCTGCTGGACCTCTAGAACAGACCCCCCCCCCACCTTTTGGCACCAGGGACCGGTTTCGTGGAGAGAGGTTTTCTGGGGACTGGAGGGGGTGTGGTGTTGTGTGCTGCCTGCATCCCATGGACACGGAGCTTTGCTTGTTTGTGCGGACAGGTTGCTGGCATGCTGGGGCCCGGTACTGGTCCAGGGGCCGGGGGTTGGGGACCCCTGCTCTAGAAAGAGAGCAACTTACGTACTCTCCGCCGGGACTGTGGGGCTTCAAAGGGTTTCAGGGGAACCTGGGCAAGTCAGAACAGTTCAAAGTGGAGGAATGACGCACGCCTGGGGGACTGAACCAGCCGCGGGTTACAGTCGGGATGACAGAAGCCTTCCAGTAACAGCAAAGCCTGTTTCTGATTCAGAGGTGGGTGCTTTCAGTTCTCTCTCTCTCTCTCTCTCTCTCTCTCTCTCTCTCTCTCTCTCTCTCTCTCTCTCTCTCTCTCTCTCACACACACACACACACACACACACACACACACATACACACAGAGGCATCCACAGAGGAGGGATGGGGGTTGGCTCAAGGCCACGCACAGGCAGACCTTGACTTACAACCACAATTGCCGTTGCTAAATAACACAGTTGTTAAGTGAGTTTTGCCCCATTTTACAACCTTTCTTGTCAGGGTTGTTAAGTGAATCGCTGCAGTTGTTCAGTTAGCGACACGGCCGTTAAGTGGACCTGGCTGGATCCACAGGAGAACATTTGGGGCCCCGGCTACTCACCCTGGCCTGCTGCAGGATGGCTTGGGCTTGGGACTCCTGGGTAGAGATTTGGGGCCCTTTCGAGCCCCCGTCTCCACCCCCGCTGAACCGGAACTGCAAGGGAGAACAGAGGGTCAACGTTCGGCTGAGCAACCTGACACCCAACAAAGCACAAGCACGCACAAAAGAACACAAAGCACTTTTGCAAATCGCAATTACTCGGCACCTTGCTGTGGAGATGGTTTCCTCTTCCTGCACTTCTCGTGCCTGCAGCCCCACACAAAGCAAGAAGGGGGGGAGCCTCCCACCCCAGATGGGAATTGGCCTTCGTCCAGCCCCCCCACTAAGGCCAGGCGCCCAGCAAAGGGGCCAGGAGGAGAGCTGGGAAATATAATTGGATTCTGAGACGCCTGCTGAGGGCTGACCCCCAGATCCTGGGAGACCCTCCTGCAGCGGCTCCTTCTGCTCCTCCAATGGCACCCCCAACTCAGCAATCGCGGAAGGGGTGGGGGTGGGGAAGCCCCCAACAGCATTTGCCAGGAGAGAAAGAAATGTGGGGCCTTGGGGGCTGATCCACAGAATTGGGCCACTGGGAGACTGTGGCCCACGGGCTCAAAAGCTGCAAAGCGATTGGGCGGTGTCTCTGCCAATCTCTTTGTGCAGGGCCACAGGGTCCTGAGTGGGGGGGCTGAGAGAGTCCCAGCCACTCATTTAGACTCGGACTGTGGTCTCCCAAATAGAGGCACCGGACTGGGAAAGAGCAACCTTGTGTGACCTCTGTTGTCTTTCTCCTCCTCAAAAACTCTCCTAAAGGAACGAAGCCTTGACAGGAGGATTAGTCAGTTTAATCTCTCCCTGTCCAGAGCTTTTCATTTCCTGAGTTTTCTTCCTGTTATTTGCTGGTTTGTGGTTCTGGAAACTGCAATGTTCTTCCAGTTGTGAGGTTCTCCCTCTGGCACAAGGAGGGCGCGGAGCCATTTGGCTGCCCGCGGCTGGCACGGAAGCTTCCGAAGCAACATCGGGATTTGCAAGAGTCCTTCTTCCCCTCATTCAGAGGCCTATTTCCTGGATGGCTGAATTTGGTGATCCCACAGTTCCACATCTCTGAATGTTGTGAAGCCCCAAAAAATATTCAAACATCTCAAAAAATGTGCCTTCGTGGTCAACATATATATAATGTGCTGTTAGGAGAAATACAATCATACAATATAGAATTCCAAAGCTGGAAGGGACCCTGGAGGTCCACTTGTCCAAACTTCTTGTCCGTGGCAGGTGACCTCTTATACCAGCCCGGAGAAATGGTTGTCCAATCTCTTCTTCATAACCCCCAGCAATGGGGCATCCACAACTCTGGGAGGCAACTTCTGTTCCACTGACTGATTGTTCTGTCAGAAAATTCCTCCTTGGTTCCAGGTTGGGTCTCCCTTTAAAGAGCTTCCACCCATCGCTTCTTCCACCCATCGCTTCTGCCCTCTGGCACTTTGGAGAATGAGTCGACCCCTCTTCCCTGTGACAGCCCTTCCAAGGATTGGAAGACAGCTATCAGGTCTCCCCTTAAGTCTTCCCTTCATTTCAATATGTTTCAAAACATCGATTTATGTGATGGTTTCAACAATAATTTTCAAATAAATGTGGGAATAGAGCAGAGGCGTTCACAAGTGCACATGCAGGAACTCTGAGATGGATGGATGAGAAACGGTTCTAGAGCAGGCCTGGCCAAGTCGGAAGATGGAGGTCTGAACTGAGACGGCCAGTGGCCGACGGGTCCCCCACCTCCACCCCACAGGACAAATTCCATCTCAATGTTCAAGAGGAACAAATGGAGACTGTGGAGAAGACAAAGAGGGGCTGGAGAGCAAGGAAGACCCAGAGGCAAGGAGGATCCCACAGGGCAAGTGGCTCACTGCTCTTAGAGCATCAGTGGCCACACCGCAGCGGCAGGCTCACCAGAAACCTGCTTACAGCAGCATTTGGGATGGACCCCCTGCTTCTGGACTTGTAAGGCCACCGCCACCCCGAAAACCAGAATAGTGGCTGTTGTGACTTACACCATAGAGCTGTGCAGGGCTTAGGCTTGAGGGGGAAAGGTAGCTTCCCCCTCTTGGATTCTGAAGTGCTGCCACGCCGTGGCTGGGACAAACCCTTCTCTGCACACCAAGGCAGGAATGCACCAGCCCTCCTTCACGGGTGACCTTCTTCCCACTCCTTCTCTGCACTCAAGCGGCCTGCGGTCGCTACTCAACGGAAGACGGGGCTTGCGGCTCAGCCATACTCACCGGCAGCATCAGCATCGTCCCGGGTGGGCCTGGCAAACCATCAGCACCAGGAAGTCCTGCACGTCCGGGTGGACCCTGGCAAAGGAGAGCGAGAAGGACATCCTCAGCCACGGGAAGGTTGGCACAAAAAAATCAGGCTGGGCTGAGAGGGCACCGAGGGCACTGTCTGAATTCTAGACAAGCATGTTCAGTCAAAATCTGATCGATTTGATCTTGTGTGGACACAGGACTTGTGCTTGGTTGACCTGGGCCCAGGGCTAAGCGTGGATGGATCTCACCGATGGGTGTGAAAGGGGTAGTTGGAGCTGAGAGTGCTGGGAAAATTACCCCCCCCGGGAGGTCCTTCTTCAACCATTGCCTGCCAAGAGACCCACCGGTGCCCTGAGCTGGGAGCATTGCCAGCCCCACCACCTTCCACAAAGCAAAGGGCTGCCAAACCTTTGAACCAAAATATCTGCCAGGTTTTGGATCATTTGGGAAAGGCTGCACTGAGTTGTGGGAGAAGTGAGGAAGAAAACACATGATTAAAAAATGGATTTTCCTTAAAAACATGTTACCCCCTCATGCTTAATATCTGTCATGAGCTGAAGGAATATCTGCTATCGCTATTTAAACCTATGCCCAGTATCTGACAGAGGGCAGCTGGTGCCCCAACCCAGCTCTCCCAGGGTTCTTAGGTGGTGGGGCGCAGGGTGAAAGCAGGGGGGGGGATAGTGTGAATGCAGCCAGCAGAGAGAGGGTGTGGTGTGTGGACCTGCCTGGGGACCTTGCTCCATAGCCCAGCTGCCTGGGTGAAAGGGCAGACGACGCCCCCTCCATGCTCGGTGCATCCCCAGGATGGCCCTGAGCGAAGCCTCGCCTTCCACTGGGAGGGGGCAGAAGAAAGAGGCTCTCACGGTAAGGCGGGGGTCCCCAATCTCCGGGCCTTGAGCCCTTCAGAATTGGGCCGCAGAGGTAGTGGGAGAGTGTGTGGGTGCACGCATCCCCACTTGAGCGAGCAGCAGGCAAGCGTGTGTGTTTGTGCGCTTGCCCATCCCCTCTTCCCCTCCCCCGCCCAGCTGGTCCACAAAGCCGGAAAGGCCGGAGATCAGTGGCTGGGAGCAATGGCTCAGGCGATGCTTCAAGAAGTCGTCAATGAAACATAAAACAGAAATAAATCTGGGCATTGCTGATGCTTTTTAAATGATTTAAATACTAGCTCTTCCTTACAATTTCATTTGATTTCCAAATTTAAACACCCTCACCCTGCACATCTGTTTGTTTGTTTACATTCCGCTACTTCTCCCGTGGTCCCTGCAGAGGCTGCAAATGGGAGGGGGTCTCCAGCGCCACCTGGTGGTGCGTGGATTCAGGAGTCATGAAAGCTCCAGATTTCCCTAGGACAGGGGTAGGCAACCTTGGCCCTTTTAGGACTCGTGGACTTCAACTCCCAGAATTCCTGAGCCAGCATGGCTGGCTCAGGAATTCTGGGAGTTGAAGTCCACGAGTCCTAAAAGAGCCAAGGTTGCCTACCCCTGCCCTAGGAGTCAAAGGGGCACAAAGAATCCCCAGGCCCTGCCCCTGTGCTGGGCTGCTCTGCCCTCCACCCGGCCTTGAACTGGCCCAGGAGAGAACTGCTCTGCCCACTCCCAGCTGGCCTGCCGAATGCCGCTGCCCTTGGGCCAGGCCAGGCTCTCTGGCTTGACCGCTGATCCCATCAGCCGGGACAGCGGGGACATCCACCAAGTGGGGCTGCTATAGGAAAGGGAAAAGGGGGGGTGATTTTTTCCCTCTTTTCTCCCTTTTACCCTCTGAGCGTCCCCCAAGTTAACATAAAGTGAAATTTTGAAGAAATGGAAAGAAGTAGCCCCAATCAGGCAGGCAGGCAGGCAGGCAGGCAGGTAGGCAGGCAGGCAGGAGACCCTACCACGACTGGCTGTCGAGCAGGAGACGGGACGAGCGGCTGGGACAGAGTCTGATTTTGGAATGGAGGATTGTGGAGGAACAAATCGGGCCCAGTATGCCGGCTGCTCTTCTCCAGATCTGCTCTCCCACATCCAGTTTCTTGGGATTCGGTGGAATAGCTGCAAGTTTCTGAGGAAACATCTGATCCCTCTGGGACGAGACTGCCCCACTCGCTCCAGGGGAAAGCGCCCGCTCTGGATGCCGTCAGCCAAAGAGTTTTGGCTGGCAAGGTTGAGGAGAGGAGCCTTTTCTGAGGTGGTCCCACCCTCTGTGGCACTCCCCTATGAGAGGTGGGACTCACGCCGCCCACCCGCCCACCCGGTCTTCTGGAACAGCCTGAAAAGCAGGCTGGGCCTGGGGCCCCAACAGGGCTTCCTGCCACATTGGGGTGGCCCTCAAGTTGTCCACTGTCTTGGTTTCTCATTTTAATTTCAACGTTTTAGTCTATTTTAATTGTTTGTTGCATTTTAAAACTCCTATTACATTGTCAGATGCCCAGAGCCACTGTATTAGTAAGATGGACAGCATAGAAATCCAATAAATAAATAAATAAGCCAGTAAATAAATTCAATCCAAAACAAAGTCCTGAAGCCAAAAGCTGGCCTTCAATGCAGCCTCTTCCACAATTGTCTCACGGGAATGATGGAAGACGACCCCTTCCAATCTGGGGGGAAGGGGGTGGAACGGGAAAGAGGAAGACATATTCTTGGTGAGGGGGGTCTAGATTCCTGCATAATGGCCTGGCCTCAAATGCCCCCTTCAGCTCATCCTCCCTTTTGGGCAGCATGAAGATCGCTCGCTCAGCTTCACAAGGTGACCCTCAATTTGTCCCCCTCCCACTAGGGAGGGAGACCCCTTCAACTCGCTCGTCCAGTCTGAAAGCAAAAACGCTGCTCCGAAGGTGCCTCTGCAAGGATGGGGGTTAGAGGCTGTGTGGGGCAGCTGAGACATGCCCCTCCCTTGATCCCTGGGGACATCCCTCGTGGCCATTCTGGTGCTGGCAGCAGGAGACAAGAGGCACCTGGCCTCTGCATTGCCAGTCGGTGGGCACCCTTGAGCTGGTTGCCCGGATGAGATCCTTAAATGTGGCAGGCAGCTTGTGAGATAGACTGGCCTGGGGCGAATCTAGACACCCCAGATCAAATCTGGAGGATGCCGACCACTTAAGCAGACCGAGGGCTTCTTCTGCTGCCCTTGGCAGAAGGACCCCCCCAGGCCCAAGGCGCTGCTGCTTCTCTGCTTCCAGCCTGGCCCTCTCTGGGGCAGAGATTCTTCCTTCTCCGTGCTGTAAACCATCCTTTTAATGCTTCACTAGAGCTCAGCATGGCCCAGTGCAATTTTTGAAAGCAAATCTGGAGGTCAAATTGATTTGTTCAAAACATGGCACATGAATCAAAACATCAGAAAAATACAGTATCAGACCAGCGGGCTGCAATGCAGGCAGCCCACGAGAGAGAGGCTATTTTGGTTGCTTCCACTGGCAGAAATAACTTCTACACCAGCTCTGCAGGCGAAGAGCCAAGGGTTTGTACAAAATGCCGGCTTGATGTAGGTTTTATCAAGCCACGGGGACCTTTTGTTTACAAGGGAAGCGTATTGAGAAGCCCCACCCTGGAACTTAGAGAAGCCGGCGTCCGCAAGCAGGACCTGCTGTGGCTTTGGAGAAACTGGGCCTCGTCCTTCTGCCCTCCGTGCTGTGCAACCCATGGCTTTCAAAACTGAGGGGTCCGGGGGCGTAACGAAAATGGCACTGCACACTTTCAAAGATCCCAAAGACCCTTGAGTACAATCCCAGGCAATGGTGTGGGACCACTCAGAGTAGGGAGGGCACGAGGTGGGGTTCTCAAGGCCGGAGTGTGGCACGTAGAAGGAGCACTACGGCTCCCAGGCTGAGTCCAGACTTCCTCAGCATGGAAGGACTCATCACTCCCCAGAGACAGGAAGCCCCCCAAATGCCTGCTGGGACTCAGCCATACTGCCGGGTCCTGGAGCCCTTGTTCAGCCCCGCAGCAGCTCCGCTGGTGCTTCCAGCAAAGGGTCTAATCCAGGGGTAGTCAACCTTGGCTCTTTTATGACTCGTGGACTTCAACTCCCAGAATTCCTGAGCCAGCTAAGCTGGCTCAGGAATTCTGGGAGTTGAAGTCCACGAGTCATAAAAGAGCCAAGGTTGACTACCCCTGGTCTAATCCATTCTGACATTCTTCTGGGGGAAAGGAAAAAAACCTCTCTAGTTTCCTAACAAAAACATCTCCGAGGGCATCAAGAAACTTAAATATCGGGACAAGGAGTTCAGACCAGCTTTTTCCACACGCTGCAGCTCCTCCTGCTGGTCACCATGAAGACTGCAGGGAAGACTTTCCTATCCAACCAGACAGTCTTCATCCTCCATTCAGATCCGGAAGCTGCTATTCATCTTCCCAGACAGATTATACATTTCAGAAAACCCACCACATTTATTTCAACCCTGAAATGCCCCAGTGAATTTTGTACAATTCAAACTCATCCTAAATGGAGCTGAATATTCTGATTATAGCTGAATCAGATTAAACCTGTCCTTTCGGCTTTTGTGACAATTAATCAGTCAATGGCTAATTAAAGGGCCTAAACAGGGACACAAAGACATTCAACATAGAATAACAGGGCTGGAAGGGAGCTTGGAAGTCTCCTAGTCCAAGCCTCTGCTCCAGCAGGAGACCTTGTACCAGGGGTAGGCAACCTCGGCCCTTTTATGACTCGTGGACTTCAACTCCCAGAATTCCTGAGCCAGCACGGCCCAGCTTGGAAACCTCTCCCTTTCCCCTCAGCGTGACTGGCTCAGGAATTCTGGGAGTTGAAGTCCCCGAGTCATAAAAGAGCCAAGATGGCCTACCTCTGGCCTAGGCCTAGGCCGCTTTATGACTCGTGGACTTCAACTCCCAGAATTCTTCAGCCAACATGGCTCAGCTTGGAAACCTCTCCCTTTCCCCTCAGCGTGGCTGGCTCAGGAATTCTGGGAGTTGAAGTCCACATGTCATAAAAGAGCCAAGGTTGCCTACCCCTGCCTTATACCATCCCAGACATATTTTCCTGGCAGCCCTCCAAAGCCTTGACGGAGGCTTAGCTAAGCGGTCTGAGGGCCCCAGGGAGCCTCAGGGTGCCCCACTCAGGCCCTCCAAAGCGGAGGCCTAAATAGGCTTCTGCATTTCATCTGGAGACGGGGCGGGGTGTTTGCTTTGGCTTCCGTTCCCAGCAAAGCCCTCTTAGAAAGCAATTACATCTTAGAGGGAATCAAAAGCTTCCAGCCCTTCATTTGCCTTGCAGCACCAACACAGCAATTATCTCCGGGGCCAGATGGCAGAGCTACGAGCGAGGGGGGGGGGGAGAGGGAGGGAAGAAGACGACCATATTTTACCTAAACACTAAAGGTAAGCGTGGAGGAGAAAGTTGTCCCGTATTATTTGCTTTTCAAATGTAAAGCTGCCTCATCTATGCTGCCCAAACGACACACATGAAACAATGCGACAATGTGCTCGAACCTTTTCATAACACTGCAGCCTGTCTCACAACTGAAGGAGTGGAGATGGGAACGTATCCACGAGGCAACATACACACCCAAACACACAACGCAGGGAAACCCTTTGCAGAAACTGCAAATTCTCCGGAAAGGAATGCACCCAATCTAGCTTCCGCAACACCTTTGACCTGCTTCCTACACCAAGTGATCCTCTGGATTCACAGAAGATGACGGAATCATAAGCTAAAGAAAAGAACTGGATTTGCAAACAGTCTGAGAACAGCAAAAACTAATTAAAGTTGACATGAATGAATGAAGCTTTGTGTGCAAATAACCTGATTCAGAACGATGGGGATCCCCTTGCTAAGGAGGGGGCTTTCTGACTTCCCACCCTCACCCTCAAATTGCTAGCTGATGAAATACACGGAAATGAATTTGCAGTAGGAAAATGGGGAGATGACGACACTAAAATCAGTTCCAGTAGCAAGAACCACTAAGCAGCAGACCCTGCTGGGAAGTGCTGAGATCTTCTTTGCGAGAGATGTTCAACGAAAGATTGGGGGGGGGGCTTTGCTGGGGGGCCCTCTAATTTTATTCTGCACTGCGTTGAGGGTGATGTGGGTCTGGCAGGTGTGCAGAAAAGCTGATTCTGGCTTTCTGGCATGACCGGTCAGCACGTCTTCCGCTTTCATCCATGCTGGGCCCAGCACTGGAAATAACCTGTTACCAGTGTTTCTCAACCTTGACAATTTTAAGGCATGTGGACTTCAACTCCCAGAATTCCACAGCCAGCATTGCTGGCTGTGGAATTCTGGGAGTTGGTCCACATGCCTTAAAATTGTCAAGGTTGAGAAACACTGTGCTAGACAGAGAAACCGTGGAGACCTCTGCACCCCCCAGGACAACCTGCCTTCCACGCCCCCATTTTTACCCCCAGATGAAGGGGGAACTTCCAAATCACGGGGAATTGGGCAGCATGTACACTTCAAGGGAATGGAGAAGGGAGAAGCTCCGGAACTTTAGAACTCAAACAAACGAACACCTGCCATGCAACACCCCAGACTTAACAACTGTTGATAAGAACTTAGAAGATAAAATATACGATCAGAGTCCTGGGAGGGACCTTGGAGGTCTTCAACCATCTGCCCAAGCTAGAAACCCTATCCCATTTCAGACAAATGGCCGTCCAATCTCTTCTGAAAACTTCCAGTGATGGAACAACCACAACGTGGGAAATTGTCAAAGAGAGATGCAACCTAGAAGTGAGGAGACATTTCCTGACAATGAGCCCAATTGACCAATGGAATGGCTTCTTTCCAGAAGTTGTGGGTGCTCCATCACTGGAGGCTTTTAAGAAGAGATTGGACACCATTTGCCTGGAATGGTCTACTGTAGGTCTCCTGCTAAAAAAAGGCAGTTAGATTAGAAGACCTCCACAGTCCCTTCCAACTCTGTTATTCTGTATCCTGTAATACATGGGTTCCCAACCAGAAGTGGGAGACGATATTCCAGAGGGTGCCGTCGGCCAGACAGTGCCGGCTGGCAACCCCAAGGGGGAGGGCCTTCTCGGTGGGAGCTCCCACCCTCTGGAATGAACTACCCCCAGAGATCAGGGTGATCCCTGATCTCCCTTCCTTCCGCCGCGCCCTTAAGACATGGTTATTTCAGCTTGCAGGACTGGCCTAGGGGAAAATTTTAGTGGGGGTTTTAAAATAATTTTAAATTACTTAGGCCAATTATTAATATTTGTTTTTTAATCATGTTTTAACTGTAGTTTTTGGTATTTTGTAGTTTTTATCTGGTTGTTAGCCGCCCTGAGTCCGCAAGGAGAAGGGCGGGATATAAATAGAAGCAATAAATAAATAAATAAATAAAACTATGGGTTTAGAAGTTTCAAAATTATAGTGTATATGCATAGTTCGTTATTTTGAACTTTTGTAAGGGGTGTGAGAATATATCAGAAGTGTTCTAGGCGTGCAGGGTATAGAAAAGGTTGGGCGCCGCTGCTGTAATAGATGCCTTGGGTGCAGTCCCAAAACTACTGGAGCATCCCTTGAACACCATCAGCATTGACAAAATCATCATGAGTCAATTGCAAAAGGCAGCTTGACTTGGAACAGCTCACATCCTGCGACAAGTCTTTAACACTATCAAACCACAACATCTGACCTTCCCAGGACTTTGGGAAGGACTCAGTAGGTGGATAAAAATGTCAAATACAGTCCAAACATCTGGCTGGCTGTGCAATGAACCATAATAATAATATTGATTGGAAAAGATTTGTTATTCTTCTTTAAAAAAACCCAGTATTTTAAGGACTAACCAGTCTAAGCAATTGGATTTTGGGATAATGTGTCACTGTAGATCGTGTCTACTTATTGTCCACTCTATGAAATGCACATGATGCAGAATATGGATCATGTGCTAATAAACTCCCCTCACAACCTTCTATTTTTTGACTGGCCTGGGGTGTCTGTGAAGCCGCTTTGGCCAGCTGTTCCTGGGCTTCATACTGCCAGATGAGCGCACTCAGTGTGGAAGAGGCCCTTGAGAATTGGAGGCAGTTCTTCTCTCTCTTTCTCTAGCAAGGAGGAGTCGGGGTCTCCCCCTGCCTGCCTTCTATCAGCACCAGGCCTGATTGTGGACACTGCACCCCAAGTGGCTTGCAACTGCCCCAACTAGAAGTCTGGGGTGCAGTGGTGCCC
This sequence comes from Protobothrops mucrosquamatus, assembly GCF_001527695.2. NCBI lineage: Eukaryota > Metazoa > Chordata > Lepidosauria > Squamata > Viperidae > Protobothrops > Protobothrops mucrosquamatus. Next base: position 47,333 of record NW_015388627.1, on the reverse strand, counting down.
TCCGCTCCAGGTAACCCTCCCTGCGAGAGAACTTACCCTTTCTCCAGGATCTCCCAGTGGGCCCGCTGGCCCCGTTGTTCCCGGAGGACCTGGAAGCCCCTGATGGAGGAGAGAAAGAAGGAAAGTCAGCCCCAAGGGGAAAAGGAAGTTCTCGCACTCATCACAGAGGGGAGAAGCCCGAGGGGGACCTGTTCACTTCTGCACGGCCGAATTGGCCTGGGAGCCAGCCACGGGGCACCACGTTCACCCCGGGAAGCAGCTGCAGGCGAGAGCAGCTGCCTTCTGCAGACTTGCTCCATCCACAGCGGAGAAGACCCATCCACATCCCTGGGGCCAAAAGGGAAAGAGAGGCAAGCAACTTACGGCTGGGCCTTCTGGGCCAGCCGGCCCTTCGAGAAGCATGCCCTGAAAATGAAGGAAGAGGAGATGAAAAGCACAGAACAGCACCAGACACTCCCCGTTACAAACATCTACCCCAATTGCCTTGTGCCTGGCTGCAAGGAGAACCACCGAGTCCCTCCAGAAAGTCCCACTCAGCCTTAAACACCCACCACCACCCCCACCACCACCATTGCTAGCACTGCTTCCAAGCATCCTGGGCATGAGAGCAAAAAAACTAAAGGGAGGGAGAGAAAGACAAGCTTCGCCAAGTTCAGATTTTGTGTGCTTCCCACCCCCACCCCCCCGCCCCAGGTTTTGTGGATTTGGGTCATATCGGGAGCAGGTGAGCCGAGTTGACACCGTGGGCTCTCCAGTAATCTTTGATCAGAAATTCCTGACCACTCCCAGGAAGGGCCCGGCCCTTCTCCCCCTCAGATCTGCCCAGGTGCCTTTTCAGGCTTCATCTCTGTAAATTCCAGCAATGGTGGGAAATTACAGTTTTGGCTTCTGCACTGCGGGACAGAAGCTGAACCGCAGGAGATGCCAGGGTCACGATCCGTACCCCGAAATTGCTGAGGAAGTGCTCCTGTTTATTATCTGCATATCGGCTCCAGAGCAGTTTGAAAAGACAATCCAGGGTGTCCCACATCTCAGTCCCTGGCTACGCAAAGAGTAGCTGATGAATCCCAGGACATGGACAGACAACCTTTGGGGCTCCCAGGAAGCCTTGAAGGTGCCCCCAGGAAAGGCCTCTCCCCCAAATGGCGAGGCTGTTGGCAATCTTCACATCGAAGGACTGGGGGACCCCTCTCCCCCTTTAATTTCCCAAGAATCTGCTGGGATTCGGAGGGTCCTAGGACTGTCCAGGGGCTGCTGCCTTGCAGGAAAGGAGGAAGGCCAACAAGAACCGAATAGAAACAGAGCTGCTTCGGAAGAAAACCTGGGTGCCCTCCAAACTGAGGCCAGATTCCTATTTCCAAAAAAGGCCTCAAACACTCTTGGGAATAGAAATAGGGAAGAGGGCTACCTTCCTGTTTATTTGTAGTTTAGCACCCAAAGCGTCTCAAGTGAAGCAGCCCGGCAGGGCAGGGAGCCAGGCAGAGGTCCAAGGAGAGAAGGCAAAGGGCGCCTCCAAACACAGGACATCCAGATCTGTTACTGGAAGAACACTAAGTAATGAGCACCACCTGACAGCTCCCAAGCTGGCACCCTCAGGAGCCTTGAACTGTAAGACAACAGCTGATGCCACCCATATTTCCACCTCGCCCTTCACAAACACAACTAGTGGACACACCTCATCTTTGCCCTTTGCGGGACAAAGAGCTTCACATAGGACCAACTGTGGGGAGAGCCTGGTCCGCTCTGGCTTACAGCGCTACCAAGGCGAGAGAGAAGCAGTGAAGGTGGCCCCCATGCTCCCCGTGGTCCTTTCCCGGAAAGGGCTGGTTTGCTGATGGCAGCAGCGCCGAAGAGGCGATGGGGGTCCGCGCTCGCCGCTCTCTGAACACAGAGGGGGTTGCCTTTTGAGGGCAGGTCCTCCTCCTCCTCCTCCTCCAACTGCCCGTAATGGCGGGCCTTTGGGGGAGAGGGCAAAGGAGCCAGCATTGGCCCTGGTTCACTTTCTGGCAGCCGCTCTGCAGCCGGAGCTCCGCAAGGAGCTGCCAAGTGTTTGCGTGATGCTGAGGCTGCTGAGGGGCGTCTTGTTGTCTGGGCAAAGGTTGGCAGGGAGAAGCTTAGGCACCTCACAGTCCTCTCCAGAGTAGAGGAGGGAAGCTCGGGGGTCTTGGGGGAGGTTTTTTCCTCCATCTCCCCCACTCGTAAACCTTGTTCTCCCACAAGAAGGCCCAGGGCAGAGGGAGGGGCCATTCCCAGAAATCACCAACTGCCAGGGAGCTTCTGGTCTCACTTTAGCTGCTTCCTGAATTTCGGGTTGGCACAATATCATGAATCATCAATGAACCGAAAGAGGCCGGATTAGGATCAATGAGCATCAAACCCGGGCAAAGACAGTCGGTTGTGGGAACGCAGCTGCTCAGGAGCTCCCTGGCCTGGGAACGCAGCAGCCCCCCTGCCAGGGTGCCCAATTGGGGGCAGGTTTTGGGACTAGGGAGGACAATGCAAAGGCGAAGAAGCCAGACCCGCAGCAAGGGGGGGCATGGAGACAAGGAGGCAATTGGAGCAGGAAGAGCCACCCTTAGCTGTGGCATCTCCTTGACAGAGTCTGGCCACTCACCCTCTCTGGGCCCAGCCTACCTTGCCAGGTTATTGTTGGGAAAAATAGGAGGAGGGAGAGCTATCCGTGCTGTCTTGAGCTCCGGAGAAAAGGCGGGAGGCACTGGACAGCCCAACGAAGTGGGTGGGCTGTGATATGTGCATCCAGGGACAAATTATGCCTTATCTCCTGGATGGAGGAACCCAGGAGGATCTGACAGAAGGGGCTTGCCGAGGGTCCCACCACTGACAAAACTTCATCTCCAGGGACTCTGGATTTGAACCTTCTCAGTGATGACCACTTTAACCTGGATTACTCTATTTTTGAAGAGCTCTTCAGAACGAGGCTCTTCCAAAAGGCATTGGGGGGCAAATCATGAGGAATTGATTGTTGATGTCTATCATTTGATTTTTGGGTTTAATATTATATTAACACTGTAGCCGTTCAAATTCTCTGGATGTACAGCATCACGGGAGTTGTAGAAATGAATGAACAGTCAATCAAAAAAATGTGTTTCAGCTTGCTCTGACACGAAGACTGCGGCAAAAGCTCTCAGCTGCCAGCTTTCTGGCATAACCAAGTGGGCAGCACATTGCAGGACTCCTGGAAAGGTGAGGATTTTGTTTGCCTTGTCCAAAAAACCCCAAACAGTAACAAAAACAGCAGAAACCAAAAGCTCGGAAGCCAAGGGAGGGTTTGGGAACCAAATGATCTTAAAATCATTGAGGCTGGAGTTAGTGGACTCGTGCTTAATGATTTTTAAGGCACCACAAACCTTTTGTCTATCTGCACAAAAGATCAAATGCTTTCTATCAAAGTCTAAACATTTGCATGAGAAAAAACAATCCAGTGGTTATCTGGATTTCTGCAGCAGAGATTGATCATGCCTTCAGATGTGCTTGATTCGGCTAAAACAGAGGGAAAAATAAGTTGCTGAAAAAGAATGTTAGTGAGTCCAAAGTGATCTGCCCCTTTAACAAACACACCAACAGATGAGGCTCACAAAAACATGTTCGTGCTACCAAAGAGATGGGAAAGGTGGGATAAAGCTTGGACTGAAGCACACCTGGAATTTCTCAGCGTCTCTGGGAGACAGCAGAGGCCCAGCGGGGAGACCAACGTCTTGTCTCAGCCCTGGACCCACTCTGGCTCTCCAGAGTCTGCTGGACTAGGATGCCCATCGTCCCAGCTGAGCTGGGGTTCGTGGCAATTGCAGTGGGGCTGCACAATGAAGCAGGACAGAGGGAGGTGACAGCCCTTCCTGCCCCTGCCGGCTGTCAGTCAGGCTGCTTTTGGGCAAGGGCTGAATGTCCTTCTGGAATAGTGCTACCCCCGTGTCTAAAAGGAGCCCAACTGACCCCCTTTGAACACACCCACACAAAGCGCCTGGGCAAAAGTGAAGGAAATATTGGCAGATGGCAGATAAGTGGCACATTTTCCACTGGATGGTGACATTTAATGGGTGGGGGAAGCACACGCAGGAGACCCCAGCAATCCCTGTCCTCTGGGCTCCGTGCACCGCACGCAAGGACGGGCCTTCCGAAGGCGCCTCGCCTGAGGCAGGGCAGGGATCGGGAAGGGGAGCAGCACGTTTAATGCTGATCCAGCTTGTGTTGGTTCAGTGACCAGCAGAGTCTTTCTCTCAATCCTGAAAGAGCCTCAAGGCGGAGCATTACTGAGAGATGCCATGCGAAGCTCCGGGCTCTGTGCCGCTGGCCCGGAATAAGGCATTGTGGTGCTCAACAACAGCCCCAATCCTAAGCCCATCCAACGCCACTGACATTATGCATCTTCTCAGCAGTCAGTGCGGGAGAGTCCTGGGCTGAGAGCAGGTGGAGGGAGGCCAGGCCTTTTCTCCTCTCTGACCATCTCAGCAGCAGCTCACTTCCACAGTCGAACTCCCATTGGATCTTGAGCAAGGAGAGACTGCTGGGCCTTCCAGTGAGGGCTCGACACACAGCAGCCAATCTCTCACGCGGCAGAAATCGCCTTTTTCAGAGCATTCCACACAAGCCGTTCCACGCCAGAGTCCCACTATTCCCACAAGAATCCCAACCTCCACATAAGAGCACGCCACCCTTTCACGTGATCCAGGACTCGGGACTTCCATCTGCCATCCCAGGCGTCTCTCCATTACCCCATCAGGAAGCAACCGGATGCAAGGCCAAGTTGTGCAACAATGATGAAGGTTCACTGCCACACACCAAATACCCCGGATCTGGTCTCTGGAGATCCCCACAGGAAAGCTGGACGCCTCAGCTATGAGGTTCTGCAGCACACCTTCACCTGCAAAGGAACGGCACTTACTGACTCTACGATCGCTGGCTCTCCCTTCTGCCCCTTTTCGCCTCGAGGTCCACTGATCTGCACCAGAGGAAGAGAAAGCAAGTCAAGAAAGTGGGATACAAAATGCAAGCAGGGAGAGCTGGGCCAAAACCCAGAAATAAATGCAAAGCTGATTGCAGGCTGATTGATTTTTGATGCTTAGTGAATGCACTATTCAACTTGCAACAATCTTGGGACAGTCTCCTTAACAAGAGATTAGCAGGTTTCCTGGGCCACCTCACCATCCTGAATTCATCCCACCCAAACCCTGGTGGCTTTTCTTACTTTTGACCCAAAAGCGCTCTGTTCTGTGCTAATGTTGGCAAATTGCGATTGCAACCCAAACTTGGAATTTGCTCTGCACTTTCAAAGAAAGCTTTTAAATAATGCCAAACCACAGTTCCAAGTATTGGGACTTCATCTACCAAGTCTGTTGGGGTCTATCCAGTTATATGCAAAAATATACCCCCCCCCCAGTCAAACTTTATGTTTCAATCAGATTCACTGGTTCCTTCTTTGAAATCTGTAACCATTGCACAAAAATGGCAAGAATGCATTCAAATTTGCAGAACGGCATTATGGTTAGTCTCCCATCCCGGAGAGGTTATGTCAGCTTCACTTGGGGGTTCACTGAAACCTTCCATTCGACCTGGAGCACCCACATTTTTGCAGGCAACGGCCAGAATTCTCAGCATGAGATCCCATCAGCTCTGGCCCAGCCGTGATGTGGGCTGCAGGATCCGCCCAGGAACTGAGCCTAACTCTCAGACAGAGACAAAGTCCTTCCTCACCCCCTCATAAATGGTATCCTGGTTAGCAGGCATCCCGGGTCCAATGTCAGGGGAGTCAGTCCTGTCGAAGTAACCATCGTAGTATCCTTCCCCGTACTCAGTGACAGAGAAATCTTTGTCAGGATCCTCTCCACCTTCACTTACTCTTCCTGTGTTCTGAGCAAATAATAATAACCATAATCACAATCATAATAATAGTAGTAGTAGTAACAATCCCTCAGTGAGACACTACCTTGACGTGGTTGTGGGGCTTGTGTGCTCTGAGGAAGATGAGAACTATACCAGAGGTTCAACCATGCTGGACAGGTCTCATCATAGGAGTCAGACAAAGAGTGTCTCTCCCATAAAAAATATGGTGAGACATAAATTTCAGAAAGTCAAAACAGCTTGGATGTCACCCAGGTAAACGCTAGATGTCGGAGTTCCTGGGTATCCGGTGCAAAATGGGCTACAGGACTGTTGGATAAGCAGCCAGGGCCAGCACCTGCAGAATTACTGGAAGAAAAGGTATTACCTGTCGCAAATACACAGTGATTGAAAACAAAGAAATAATAATCTCATATTACAGATCAAGTCCAAGAAGAAGAAGATATTTGAAATGAATGCACCAGTTCTGGAAAGAACAATACCCAGAATCAGAAAATACAGAACAGAGGCTAGTAGATCAACATCGATTTATAATACGAAATAAAGTATTCACAGAAGCAGAACTGGAAGAACTGCAAAGGTTTACCAAGGGCAAAGAAATCAAAGTAACTCAGGGGGAGTTGGCAATAGAGGAATCCAGCAAAGAAATACAAGTTTTCATTTGGAAACCAGGCATCCTCTCCTCTGCCTCAGGAAGAACAAGGCCCTCTGACTAAAGAAATAAAAGAACTGAAACAAAGAATAACTGAGCACCCAGAACAGCACAAAAACATCAGAATTAGGCTGCCTGCATTGAAGCTTGTTCCAAGAAACAACTAGCACAAGCACTAAAAGATGCAAATACTGTAATATCAAGTATAAGCACCAACTCACTGCAAGAATCAAACCAACTAATGTACACCCAGCTTCAGTGATAACTGAATACCTGGGATGCAAAATCAACAAAGAAGAAAAAAAGCCAAAAAGTGCACCACAAAAATGGAAGATTAGACTGGAAAATAAAATCAGCAAGTTGAGATCAGATGCAAGCAAGCTAGAACAGATGAGAGAAAAGAAGCTGAAGAACACGAAGACCAAAGAATACCTAATCAAGAAATACCACTTAGAAACAAGGAAGATCAAGGAAGCACTTGAATGACTAACATCTGGAAAAACTTACCTGATAATGAAAGATACAGCAAAAGAGGCCGCACCAAGAAATACAGGCCAATTACTTGCTTATCAACAACTTTCAGATTGGTGTAGCTGATGCAGTCCAACAGCATCTACTGTAGTTGAAAACAATCTCTTTCCACCTGAGCAGAAAGAAAACCGCCCTAATAGCAAAGGAACAAGTCCTAATTGATAAAATGATTTTGGAAAACTTCAAGAGAAGGAAGACCAACCTAAATGTAGCATTCATTGACTGGATAATCAAGTGCCTAGAAATAATAGGAGTCAGTAGAAACATCAGAACCTTTGTGCAAAGATCGATGGCACAATGGAAGATAGTTGTAGGTCAATGGTGAGAGACTGGGAGAGGTTAGTATCAAGAGAGGAATATTTCAAGGAGATTCACTATCACTACTAGTTGTTATTGCACTGTTTCCTCTGTCAACAATACTGAATAACTCAGGCCATGGCTATCAAACATCAAAAACATCTACCAGGCTATCCCACTTTATATCAGGGGTGTCAAACTGCCGGTTCATGGGCTGGATGCATCATAGCAAAACAATGCCCACCCCATTGCCGGCAATGGAAAAAAAGTCACAATACGTCACGACACATCACATGACGTTGCGAGTTTGACACCCCTGCTTTATATGGATGATCTGAAGCTGCAAGGAAAATCTCCATCTGAAATAAAATCGCTGCTCAACACTGTCCATATATATAGCCAAGATATTGCAATGGAGTTTGGTCAGGACAAATGCGCCACACTCACAATCAAACAAGAAAAAATAGTGAAAACTGAAGGAATCAAAATGCCCACGAAAATAACATTAACAGTCTGGATGAGGATGATTTCTACAAATACCTGGGTATCCTTCAAGCTGACAACATCAAGCATACTTAAGTCAAGAAAAAGATTAGAGGTGAATATATCAAGAGAGTGAAAAAGATCCTATAGTCCAAACTCAATGGAGGAAATACCACAAAGGCAATCAACACCTGGACAATTCCAGTCATTAAGTACAGAGCTGGAATAGTGGACTGGACTCAAGCAGAACTAAAACCAATGGATAGGAAGACCATAAAAATAATGACAATGAATCATGCCCTTCATCCTCGCAGTGACAT
>NW_015388627.1:29194-36694 GCF_001527695.2 Protobothrops mucrosquamatus | reverse complement strand
CATTATAAAATATCTGTGCTCGTTTCTTTTATACCAGGGGTAGTCAACCTTGGCTCTTTTATGACTCGTGGACTTCAACTCCCAGAATTCCTGAGCCAGCACAGCTGGCTCAGGAATTCTGGGAGTTGAAGTCCACGAGTCATAAAAGAGCCAAGGTTGACTACCCCCGTTTTATACTAACCAGAGCTGAGAAGCCTGCAATGACCAGGTTCATTTTTAAGCAATCTTTCACTACACAAGTGAGCAGTCTTTGATAGAACTTCAAAATATGTCAATATGTCAAAAGACAATTCTCATAAAATGCCGGCCAGCCTGGTCACTGGGAGTTGACATCCGAGATACCCGAAGGGCTTCAGATTGAAGAGAAGCAGTTCAACTCTTTTCAAGCCACTTAAACTAGCAACTCTCATAACCCGGAGAGCCTGTCTGCCTTCTGTCCGGCCCAGGTGGGGGTCTCTCCTGTGTGCTCAGAAAGATCCCCTTTCCAGGAGGCCCTGTGAATTCTGCCTTGATGGGCAGGTAGCTCCCTGTGCTGGTCTCAGACTTCCTCTGGGGGGGGGACTCTTCTTTGCCAACGGATCTCTTTGCAAGGCAGGGAGAAGAGCTGGATTCCCAGAGCCTCCCGCTCAAGCGCCGGTTCCGCACCTGTGTCTGAACAACATCTCGGGCCTCCCCTGAAGGCCACCAGCCAGAGTCCACCAAGAGCCTGGAACCATCCTGTGACTTAATCCAGTTGGGGCCCTGCACACTGGCAAGCTCACCCAATGGTAGCTTATTCTAGGAACCACAGGAAACACATTTTTAATTTGTGAGTGAACTACAGGCTGGAATTTAGGTTGCTTTTTTTTTTCTTCATCCCACCCACATCGACTGTACCTATTTGGCTTGAGAAAGCCCAGATTGGGTTACATCCTAATGTGGTCAGGTTGGGCTTTGTTTCACAGCCTGTTTCGCATGTTGCAGGCGACATAAAATGTCACCCCATGCTACACTAAGACGATTCAAGCTTTTCATATTAGGTGTGGCTTGCAAACCATGCTATGGGACCCTAACCATTCAACAAACCAAGACTTGGGTGGCGAGTTAGGAAAGAATCCCAGTCAAGCTCAGAAGCTGATCATTTGCTTATGATGTTCCATGATACTTTGGGTGTTTTCCTTTGAGTCAGTCTAGACTGCTGCGGACTCTACAGACAAACCTTACATAGCATCAAGAGGGGTCTGTCACTGTCCTTTTCCTATGACTGTGCCTGGAGGGACTAGAATTCAGGTCTCATTTTTGCTCAAAGCCCTTAGCCTGGCTTTAAAACTGCTCCACGTGTTTGTTTCATTTCCTTGACCCGAATACATCCCGTAGAAGAAGCAGAGCAACTTACATCCGTTTCGTTGTAGGTGATGACCGTGCTGGTGGGAACTTCTGCCTCAATGCCCTCTTCTGGGAGCTTATCGAAATTGTCCAGGTCTTCATAGTTGAGATCTTCGTAAGGGAGTGGCGTGTAGTACTCGTCCGTAATGGGCCCGTAGTTGTATTCCTCCAACAGCAGTTCATCCTCTTCCTTGGGAATCTCCTCCTGGGTCTTCTCCACCACCGGTGGGGGGGTGGGCGGAGGGGTGGGGCTCTGCTTGAAAAAGGAGACAAGAGGCGGGTGGGCTGTCACAAACTCTGCCCAGGAGAGCCTAGAGGCGCAGACAGGCAGGGACTATCATCCCCACAGCATTCTGTGCTGCACAAACAGAATTCCCATTGACACAGAGACACACGTGGCTGGAGCTTTCCTGTTTTCATCAAAAGCCCCCACAGAGTGACCCAGTGGAGTAGAGCAATCCAGGAGAGAAACACCTTCAGACGTTAAGATTCCTTACTGTAATCTCAGAATAAGACTAGTACTAGCATTCGTGACTTGGTTTCCTCATCTGGTCTACCTTGAAGCAATGACATCAACCTTGCAAGTCTGGATGCGCTTCCCCCTTCCCTCCCAAGGGAGGACCTTGCCTGGATGGTTTTCGGATTACGGCTCAGCCCCAGACTCAGCTTTCTTTTATCTGACTAATGTCTTGGTCACAGCTCTTTCTCCTGTTTCTCAAAGGTATTCCTTCTGCTCACTACAGCAACATTTCAGATCTCTGGAAAAATATTAATCTGCTTTGGATCTTCCTCCTTAACTCAAGCCTTCCCTCCTAGGAGATGGAAGATTAGACTCAGAAGACAAGGCTTCCCACTTGACCGGACATCTATCTATGTTCGGAGGCCAAAGGGAACAGCAGAGGAGAAGAGCCGTGTTAATCCGCAGAAGCCAAAAACTAAGAAGTCTGCAGCACCTTTTCCAATTAACACATTTTATTAAAAGGCATAAGCTTTTGGGAGCTGCAGCTCACTTCGTCCAAAGCGATATCAAATACGGTTTCTTTTTTTCCAAGGCATCTACACTCTCCAGGCCAAGGGCTACCCATGGTATCTTGAGCTACTTGGAAGAAAGACTTTTAAATGGAATTATTTAACAGCCATCCTCCCTAGGTTTGTAGAATAAAATCCATGCCCATAAGGAAACTGGAAGTTAACAGAGATGACCCACTTGCCAACCCAATTGGGGCTCTTCCTGGACAGGAACAAAGCACCTCGCTTGGTCCCCAGAAGGAGGCCCTGGGTCAGCCTGTCGCCTTTCCATTGAGCCCTTTGAGGCAAGCAAATTCAGTAAACAGGAGCATGGTGGACTTGATGGCTAGCAGGGTAAGGGAATGGGGTCTTGAAAGCCTGGCGAACAATTTGCAGCTCAACCTACATCTAGCATAATTAAGCTAGAATTACTTTGAGTCTCTTTCTCAGGCTTCCTTCCTTCTGTGGACTCTTTTCCTGCTTCATCCTCCATGGTTCCTGGAATCTGTTAGAGGCTCCATCCCACCTTTCCTTCCACCCAACCCACACAGACCCACTGGTCCACCTCACCCTGGCAGACGGTCCCACCCTCCCACTGTCCTTTACCTCAGTGGTTTCAGTCACTTCCCTGGCTACTCCATCAGTTTCCACAGGTTGGGCAGTGGTCGGGGTGGCTTTCCCTGTGTCATCGAGGTCCTCATAGTAGGGGTATTCATAATAGTAAGTTTCTCCTTCAACTTCCATGTTCCCGGCCCCGTCTGGATACTGTGAAACAAGGAAAGTGGTTGAAATGACGACAGGCACCCTTACAGGACATCATTATATTGTGGGATTCGCCCACAGGACCCGGAGAAGGAAGGCCACTGGCTTGGCTGCGGTGGAGGGGAACCGGCTACCCCCACAGGGGACGGGTCTATCAAGTGTTCCTGGTCTTAGCCCAGTTGTGGCGAACCTTTTAGAGACCGAGTGCCCAAACTGCAACCCAAAACCCACTTATGCATCGTTGGGTGCCGGGTGGGCGTGGTCCATTGGCTGGCTGTGGCCCATTGGGTGGGCGTGGCTGCGGTGGTAATGGCAGACTGGGTGGGATTAAAAAGTTCAATCAATCAATTCCAACTTTGCAAGATCTTTTTTTTTCCCGTGAGAAGTTGAAATTGACTGATTGAACCTTTTTTTTTTTTTTGCACACGGCGGCGGAGGCCTAAAGCGAAAAGGTTTTATAAAACCCAGCTGAAGGCCTAGGACTGGGGCGACAGCGCGCGTGCCCACAGAGAGGGCTCTGAGTGCCGCCTCTGGCACCCATGCCATAGGTTCGCCACCACTGTCTTAGCCCAACTCCAACAAAAATGAAACTTCCATTGTAATAGTTATTCATGGAACCCCTGTCAATCCAAAGTCATCGCTCACAGAGGATGCCCAGCACTTCTCTGTCAGTTTTGCTCTTCTGGGTTTTTCTCCTCCCAAACCATCTCCAAGGCCCATCTCAGCACCTCAGTCTTGGGTTTTGAATGCAGACGAAAACGATAATCGAAAGGGGACCCAACTATTTCTCTTTTCTTCTGCTGCATGTGCGAATGTGGGCAAAGAGGCTCACCCAGCTGGTAGACTTCAGAGCTGGAGGCTCTGGGTGGCTTCTCTGAAGTCCAAGGGAAAGTTACACAATGTTCAGGGCAGGGCCTTACTCATAAAGACAGCAGCAGTGATGATGACCATCACGACTGTTGCCTGTTACAATGCAAGAAACGTCCACGGTAGAGTTGGGGGTGGGATGGGGTCACTCAGAATTACCACTTAGAGCAAAACCACCAAAGCAACTTGCTGAGTGGCGTGGTGAGTAAGATGAGCCCCCGTCTTGCTTTACAAGAGAGCCATTCCCATCCTTGCTTAAAGATGAAATGACCACTGCACGTTACAGCCAGGATCACTGTGTAGGTTTTCAAAGGGAGGGGTGCAACCGAACTTCTCCATGGAAGTTCCAAGTGATGGTGGATCAGCTGGCATGAGGCTGCTTTCATTCTACACCTGGACATTAACCAGCCCCTGCCTTGTATATATCAAGACCGATCGAAGGCCACATTAGGCAGGTGCTTTTCCACGGGGCAAAGGCATTTTATCTGCTCACGTATCTGTGAATGCCTCACCACTCCGAGTCTTCAGTTCTTTTGTAGAAGGGCGTAAGTGTCTTTGGGAAGCTCGGCTTGGACAATATCTTGCATGGTGTTTTTTTTCATTTATTGGTGAACTCTATTCCTGGTTCATAATGTTATTATCATTGGTATACTTAAAAAAAATTTTTTTTTAAACTCCTTTAAGGGACACAATCCATGCATATTTAAACAGGGTTGTGTTAAACACACAACAGAGACTGACCCTTTTCTGTCTCCCTTCCTAACCCTCTGTCTCTGCATGTGTGTTTCTCCACCAGAGGCATATTAGGGTCCTCTCTGCAGACCTCCGCTGTGTGCCTTTTGGCTCCACCCCCCCTTTCTAGGAAAACTCTGCCCTACCCAACCCAGCCCTTGCCTATGGGAGGCAGGGAGAGACCCCCGGCTGCCACTCAGGCCCCCAGCCCCTTCCCCACTCACGTATTCATCAGGGTTTGGGTCCTGCGAATGAGGCACGTCCGGCACCGCCGTGTCGCAGTCTGGGCTGTAGTGTTCACAGTAGTCGTAGGCGGCTTGATGATCTGAGACAATGAGCAGCTGCTGGATGTCGCCCTGAAGGAAAGAAGCAGACCACAATGACGGAAGCCCCACCTGATGGGCATCCCTCTTCCCTGGAACACTCAGAGGCCCCCTCCCTTAAAAGAGGAACCCCTCCCACCACTTTTCTGAATGTGTTGAATGGGAAGAGATCGGAATTCCCACACATCTGGAATTTCAGGAAATGTCGAGGAAGCATTCATAAAATGCCCACCATACTGTACAACCTCTGTTGTCCGTTACAGTTCTTTGTGTCTATGAAAACTGGAGCTTCTCTCCACCTCACACACACATGTGCACCCCTACACTTCTTTTCAATTATCACATTTGGTGTGGTCTCAGTAACCACACTGAGGCTGCTGCTCCAATCCAGCCCTCCCAGGGCACTCATGGTGCGACTCTTAAATTTTCTGCCATCACACCTGTGATCTTAATGTACACATCCCTCCTAAACAGCAACAGCACTTAGACTTATATACCACTAAGCAATGTACAGAGTCAGCATCTTGCCCCCAACAATCTGGGTCCTCATTTTACCAACCTTGAAAGGATGGAAGGCTGAGTTTAACTTGAGCTGGTGAGGATCGAACTGCCGAACTGCTGGCAGCCGGCAGTCAGCAGAAGGGGCCTGCAGTGCTGCACTCTAACCACTGCGCCACCAGGGTTCTGGTGGTCACAAATGAACAACACAACGAAACCTTGGGAAAGGTGGGTTTACTGTAGCAATATAAGTAAAAGTTTCCTCTCCTCCCCACAGGACGTACACCTGGATTGAGGGTCAGGTCATAGTGTGAATGCAGGAAAGGGGGTCCTGCATCCAGCAGGCACAGTGGGGTTTGTGGATCCCAGATCAGCACATCGTAGCCAGATCAGATCGTGCCAGAAAACCCCAGTGATGGCCAGGCAACCGAAGGGCAAGAAGGCAGGGAGGAAAAGGATAAACGTTCAGAGTGTGGAAGGTGAAGAGTTAAGCATCTCCTAGAAAAAAGCCTGAAATTTCCCAACATAAAGACGTGCATAACACTTCATAAAGGGCCAAGAACTTTTGTAAATTCTTATTTTTAAAAAAAATTCTGAAGTTTTTTTATTTTTTTCAAAATTTTAAATTACTTTTTTCAATTTTCCATTTTTTTCAATTTTTTAATCTTTTTTCAACTTTTAAATTTCTTTTTAATTTTAAATTCCATTTTCAATTTTTAAATCTTTTTCAACTTCAAAACTCTTTTCAGCTTTTTTATAAAATTCTTTTTAATTTTTCAGTTTCTTTTTTCAACTAAACATTTGAAAAAACAGTTTACATATTTTAAATTTTTATACATTTTTGAATTCTTAATGATCTAAGAGGAAAACAATAAATTACAGAAAGAGACAGACACTTAAAACAGAAAAGATAGGGGGCTTCTGGTTTGTGATTGCGGCGCCGGCAGATGTGCCGGACGAGCGCTCCCTCCGCCGTCCGGTTTTCTCCCGTCGGGGGACCCTGAAAAGGGTCAAAAGTCGCCCTGGAGGGTCAACGAGCGTGAAGAGGACCTCCGACTGATTGTGGAGGGGTGGCAGCCCTTCCGGTTGATCCGGAGCAGCTCTTCTAACTGACAGGGAAAAGATCAGCCATTAACATGGCCCATCATTAATGCCGTTTCCAGCCGAGGCCAAATTTACAACTAAGCACTTGAAAGCACCGCGGAGGAACTGGGTAAGATCTTACCTTCTTTCAACCCCAAGTATTTTTTTCTGTAAAAAGCTTTTTGAAACTGCTTCCCCCTGTGAGGAGAGAGGGAATGTTTTTCTCCCACCCTCTAAAATGGCGGCGTTTGATTACATAGGGGAAATGAAGCCCTGAAAAATATAATTAATTGGACTTACATGTTTCTTATATTTGGCGACCCAAAAAATTCCTACTTTCACGGGGACCAGCTATCTTATTTACTTGGGGAAAAAAGAGAGAAAGCAAACCTAAATTGGATAAAAGTTTAGCCCCTCTGAAAAGGATTTCAAATGCTATTGGGGACATCTTGTGGTGAAACCTGGTATAGCAAGTGAATATCCCTGCTAAAAGAGATCTGTTTACAACCTAGATCTGTCCTTGGCACTATCCAACGATAAAAAGCTGAAACAGCTGGAAGGTGAAATTGGCTTTTAAGAACTGTGGAGGTGAACATTTATTGACTCTTGCTTAAAAATTAGCCTCCACTAAAGGACTATCTATAACTATTTTAGAAATGGAGGGGGACCATCAACAAACTTCGCTTGACTATAAACTTATACTTGAAAAAAATCTTGATGCTACTGAGACAATTAAATCCAGACTGAAAGATGAAGGTGCTAGCTTGAACCTACAAACTGAAACCCAGATTCCAACTAAAGAACTTACAACTCAGAAAACAACAGAAATGGAAGAAATCAACACTAAGACAGAGGACTTTAA
>NW_015388627.1:25248-28662 GCF_001527695.2 Protobothrops mucrosquamatus | reverse complement strand
AAACGGAAGAAACTGATACCAAAACAGAGGATGCTAAAGATCAACACTATATTGAAAACCTAGATAACCAAACAATAACTATAAAATTGGATATGACCTTTTACTTAAACCAAAATAAACCTGAGGAAGAAGAAGACCAGACTGAACTGAAGATAAAGACACCAGAGCAAACACTGAGATTTGAACTACCAGGGCAACAACTTAATGAATACAAATGGATTGGTTCTTTTGGAAAATTGATGATTAGATGGTCTCCTTTGATTCAAGTAACATGTGTCAGAATGAAGGGAGAACTATCTGATAACTTAAAGGCACTGGTATGGAAACCTGATTGGCAGAAAAAGAAAGCTAGAGCTAGGTTTAAAAAATGGGCCCTTTTGATTTACTAGAGAGAACCTAAAGCAGACATGTCAAACACAAGGCCCAGGGGCCGGATGCAGCCCATGGAGTGGTTTCATGTGGCCTGCGAAGCCATTCTGGAAACAGTGAGGGACCGGCCCCTGCTGCCTTGGCCCTGGCCCAGGCCGGCTGGGAGCCAAGGTACAATTTTGTGGTGGCCATCTATGCTGAAATGCATTCAGTCTTAGCTCCACAAGGCCGTCTGGAAACAGCAAGGAACCAGCCCCCACTGTGTCGGCCCTGCCCCCTGCTGGGGAGGTGTCACCCTTTGTGAGGAATGAAGAAATGCACCATCACCTGGAAGTGGCCAGCAAATGGCCTTCACCTACTTCACATATCCGGCTTGATGGACTCCGGGGGAGGGGTTTCAGCAGGCAGTGGGGCGCTCTCCTCACAGCACTGAGAGGCTGAGCCAGGTGGCGCGAATCTGATGAGAAGTGCAATGCTGCCTAACCCCCAGCCTGCCCAGTTTCAGCAGGCAGCAAGGTGCAAAGCTTTACACCGCCCGGCTCAGCCTCTCAATGCTGTGAGGAGAGCGCCCCGCTGCCTGCCGAAACTGGGCAGGCTGGGGGCTGGGCAGCATCCCATTTCTTTTTGGATTTGTGCCGCCCGGTTCAGCCTCTTAGCGCTGTGAGGAAAGGGCCACAATACCACTGAAAAAGAAAGAAAAACAAGAAGAAACTGGCATGGTTGCACAAAGATCTCTGATAAACTGAAAGACAAAGATGACAAGTACAAAAAATGAAAAGAGGGACCTATAACTAAGGCAGAATATCAGCAGATAGGCCGAATCTACAAAGATGAAGTCAGGAAAACAAAGGCTCAGAATAAACAAAGGCTTGCAACGAACGTCAAATATAATAACAAAAAAGTTTCTTTCAACATAAATAACAAGAAAAAAATCAAGGAAACAGTCGGTCCACTTGAGAGAGAAGACAGCAAGAAAGTAACAGGCAGTAGAGAGAAAGCAGAACTGCTTAATTCATTCTTTGCAACAATCTTCATGCAAAAAGAAACTATAGCCCAACATAACTGTAAAAGACAGACGAGAAATAAAAGTAAGCAAGAAAATGGTATATCTATCTGATTTTGATGAATATAAATCACTGGGACCTGATGGTTTACCAGATACCAGAGTTCTGACAGATCTGGCAGATGTCATCTCAGAACCATTGTACCATATCTTTAAAAACTCCTGGAACACCAGGGAACTACCTGAAGATCAGAAAAGAGCTGATGTGGTTTCCATCTTCAAAAAAGGAAAAAAGAACCAGACTCAGGAAACTACAGACCAATCAGCCTAACATCAATACCGAGAAAGATATTGAAAAAAATAATCAAAAAACAGATCTGCGAACATCTAAAAACAAATAAAGTTATAACTAAAAGATTGTTAAAAGATCATGCCAAACCAATCATATTTCATTTTTTGGCAGAGTGACTAAATTAATAGACCAGAAAATGCTGTGAATGTAGTACACTTAGACTTCAGCAAGGCATTCGACAAAGTAACCACAACCTACTTTTTGGTACCTAGAAAAATATGGGATAGACAGCATCACCACTAGATGGATTTGTAAGTGGCTGACAAACTGTACTCAGCGAGTACTCCTTAATGGTACTACATCTACCTGGAAGAAAGGAAGCAGTGGGGTGCCACAAGGTCTTAGGCCCAGTACTCTTCAATATCTTCATCAATGACTTAGATGAGGGAATAGAAGGGGAACTCATCAAATGTGCAGATGACACTAAACTGGCAGGAATAGCCAACACCCCAGAAGACGAGCTCAGGATCCAAAAAGATCTTGACAGACTTGAACAATGGGCCCTATACAACAACATGAAATTTAATGTGGAGAAAAGCAAAGTTTTACATTTAGGCAGAAAAAATCAAAGGTATAAGTACAGATTACGCGAAACCTGGCTGTCAACACTGCCAATAGTAAATAGTAAATGTGAGAGGGACCTTGGAGTCTAGTGGACGATCACTTAAAATATGAGCCAGCAGTGTGCAGCAGCAGCCAAAAAAGCTAATATAATCCTTGGTTGTATAAAAAGAAGCATACCAGTAGAATAAAAATCACGTGAAATATTACTACCACTTTATAAAACTTTAGTAAGACCACAACTGGAATACAGCATCCAGTTTTGGTCATTACATTACAAAAAAGATGTTGAGACTTTGGAAAAAGTTCAGAGAATAGCAACTAAGGCCTGGAGACAAAAACATATGAAGAACAGTTGCAGGAATTGGGAATGGCCAGTCTAGAGAAAAGAAGAGTTAGGGGTAACATGATAGCGGTATTCCAGTATTTGAGGGGCTGCCACAAAGAAGAGGGAGTCAATTTATTCTCCAGAGCACCAGAAGGCAGGACAAGAAACAACGGATGGAAACTAACGAAGGAGAGAAGCAACCTAGAATTAAGGAGAAACTTCCTAACAGTGAGGACAATTAACCAGTGGAAGAACTTGCAGTTAGAAGTTGTGCGTGTTCCATCACTGGAGGTTTTTAAGAAGAGACTGGACAATCACTTTTCTGGAATGATATAGAGTCTCCTGCTTGAGCAGGGGGTTGGACTAGAACGGGGCTTTTCAACCTTTTCACCCATTGTACCACTTTTAGGATATGGCAACATCCGAGTACCACCAGTCGCCTAGCAGGGTGTCAAAAACTTGATGACGAAAAAAAAAAAAAAGGAAAAAAATGATAAAGTACAGGTAGTCCTCGACTTACAACAGTTCGCTTAGTGACTGTTCAAGGTTACAATGGCACTTTAAAAAGTGCCCCCCAAGCCACAGCCGACCAAGACACCTGCCTGTTGGAATATAGCATAAGTCACTCCATCTTGTAACCTTCAGTATGCTTAATTCTACACTTCTTCATGCCTACGTGTTAGGCTGCAATCTGCAGCTGCAAACACGTAAGGACAGAGAACTAAGAAGCAAGTCAACAAAGCTGTCTACACAAGCTATAATATTATCACTTCCTGATAAGACCTTCCAGTGTGAACCACA
>NW_015388627.1:22746-24435 GCF_001527695.2 Protobothrops mucrosquamatus | reverse complement strand
CTCCTAAACTTCCCCTGTTTGCCTCCCCCGGCTCACCCCCCTGCTTGTCGCTTCTGCCTGCAATTTGCTTTGATGATTGCTAATAAAAGAGGTCCCCAGAGACTATTCTGGGCTGATCTCATCCCGAGGAAACCTGGTATGGTGTCTTCATATGACAACTCATGAATCAGCCCCCGGACGAGGTCTGAAACCAAGCCGGAAGACTCAGGTCCCGGTTTCCCACAACTGGTGACCCCGACGTGATTCCTTGCGAGGGATACGTCCTTGGACCATCCATTCTTACCGTCTGGAATAGACTTGGTGCACCGCGTCCATTCCTTTTGGCAAAAAGGAGGATTTTTCGTAAGTATGGATGGAAAATTTTCTAAGGCTCAGGAGAAGCTTAGAGAATTGACCAAGACAAACTTCTTTCTTTTTAACAAATATGGCTTAGATGCTTCAGAAGGGCAACAATTAACTACCAGCCCCCCTTCTGATTACAACCAAGTAAAACCTCTCCCTCCTAAAGCTTCTTTAATTGGATTTCCAGTTTCTTCTGAAGAGGCTAATTCTTTTGCTTCTTCTCAGACCTCATACACCCCCACACAGCAAATATTAGAGAAACTATCTTGAAGTGGAAACAATAAGGGGAATCTTCAGAGTAATTTAAAGACATAAATTAACTCAAAATGCACTCCTCTGCAATGCGTTTTGAACAAATAGGAATGTTTTGAAACTTCATGTAGCTGTTAACAATGTCTGGTGGTGCTTTGTGTCAATGTGTAATGTGTTTTGTGTTTTATGTAAATTTATGCGCTTACTCCCCCCCTTCTCATTTAGCCCTTTGCTCTGATGATGTTAACAGGTTGTTAACGAAAGCTCAGCAATTAATAAAAAAAGCCTTTTACCTTACATCCCAGAGTGCTTTATTATTATCTGATTGACTTTAAATGTCCATACCTGGGATTCCAATATTCAAAATTATCAAAGACATATGTATATATATATATATATGTGTGTGTGTGTGTGTGTGTGTGTGTGTGTGTGGCCACCCAGAACATTATGCTTGGGCTTGGAAGGATGAGAAAAATAGGAGATGATAAAGGGCCCTATATAAAGACCACATGTTTGGTTGAAATCAGCTCTTGATTTTTCTCGCTTCTTGCAGGACAAGTCATATGTTTAAATAAATGTTGTTTTAACAGTATTTGTGTATATATGTTTGTCTATGTTGTTCTGTGTTATTTCCAAGACTTGGAAGAGGGTCTAACAACAATATAAAAAGGCCTTATTTAAAAGTATATGGTTTGCCTGGAGAATGTATGAAATGAAATATTTGTATGTGGAATTATTTATGAAAGCAGTTAGAATGGAAGTGAATGAGTTCATTTGGTGATACCTAAGTGTGTGTGTTAGCCCTCAAACCCAACCCCCCATCCACTCTCTCCCAGGTTGTGAAAGAAATAATGAACTGTAGATTTTATTGTTGTAAACGTAAATTGAAAAGCAATAGTGTTTGCATGAGAAGAATCCCATGGAGAATGTGTGAGAGAATTTATGCATGTGAAGGAGAGGAAACTAATTTTTAGTGGTGAGAAGTTTGTAACAAAAATTTTTCCTGTCTCTTTTGTTTTTCAACTGGCTGTGTTGCTTTAAGAGCAAGAAAGACAGAAAGAAGAGGGGGGTGGCTGTTCGTTTTAAACTTTTTTT
>NW_015388627.1:0-19213 GCF_001527695.2 Protobothrops mucrosquamatus | reverse complement strand
TTAATTGTATAAGCCATGTAATAGATAAGATACATTTTGTAAAACTTTGGCTGTCTCTAACCTCCTAAACTTCCCCTGTTTGCCTCCCCCGGCTCACCCCCCTGCTTGTCGCTTCTGCCTGCAATTTGCTTTGATGATTGCTAATAAAAGAGGTCCCCAGAGACTATTCTGGGCTGATCTCATCCCGAGGAAACCTGGTCTGGTGTCTTCATATAACAACTCATGAATCAGCCCCCGGACGAGGTCTGAAACCAAGCCGGGAGACTCAGGTCCCGGTTTTCTACAAGATTTCTTGTAATATAGCACCTAATCATGCTTTACTTGGGGAATAATGAATAACTGGGTACATAACTTTTCATATGCCACCAATTAGACTAGTTTTGACACTTTCCTTTAAAAAAAGACCTTACATATCTCTTCATACTTTATTAGCAATTATTCCTGATCCTATGATGCAATCTTTGACTCAGATTGACTGGCAGCTATTATCTAGCAAGTCTAGCCTTAGAGCCACAAGAACAAGCTATAAAGAACAGATCTATTAAACCAGCGGTTCTCAACCTGTGGGTCGCGACCCTTTTGGGGGTCTCACCAGCCTTTCACAGGGGTCGCCTAAGACCATAGGAAAACACATATTTCCTTTTTTTTAATCAGAAATTTTTTATTTATTTTTTCCATCATACAAAACAATCATAAGTAAACACAATAACCACTCAATAACCCCCCACCACCACCACCCCGGAACTTCCCAAACCTAATCCCAGGATAATATTCATATAAAAGTAAACAAATACTAATATCTCTAACTCCACAAAATATCTTGATCTACAAGAACAGATAGAAATAAACAAACTTAAAAAAAATCTAAAAACCTAACTTATATTCTACCACTCTATGTTTCTTTTGAATATAAACAATCCATCTTCTCCATATTGATAAAAATTGTTCATTCGAATGGTTCTTCAAGTAAGCCGAAATCTTTGCCATTTCAGCAAGATACGAAACTTTCAATCTCCAGTCTCCCATCGTAGGCAGAATTGGGCTCTTCTAATTTTGGGCTATTAGCAGTAGAGCAGCAGATAAGCAATAAAGCATCAAATTTGTTTCTTTTGCATCTAAACCTTGCACAATACCTAAAAGAAACAACTGTGGAAGGAAAATAATTCTTTTTTTAAAAACCTGCTGTAGGTTCCACCATAATTGTACCCAAAAGGCCTTAATAACCTTACAAGTCCACCACATATGAAAAAAAGTTGCATCTGGATGGCCACACCTCCAGCACTTGGATTCATAATTCGGATAAATACGAGACATAGTTGAAGGATCCAAGTGCCATCTGTAAAACATCTTATAAAAATTTTCACGCAAATTTTGTGCTTGTGTAAACTTCACATTTCTCACCCAGATCAGCTCCCAAGTGTCCATAGGTATTGTTTCTCCTATATTTTGAGCCCATTTAATCATACAGTCTTTAACTAGTTCAGTTTCTGAGTCCAATTCTAATAAAACATTATATATCCTCTTAATATGAGCTTTGGCACCATCTCTTATTTGCTTCAAAAAAATCCCATCTTCCAAAACAAAAGAAGTCTTTTTATCAATTCGCCATCTATCTTGAATTTGTCCATACAAAAGCCAAGAAAAGTTCGGATTGTTTTGCTTTAACTCATCCATTGATTTTAGGCACCAGTTACCACCACCACTCTGATATAACAAATCTTTATAAGTAGGTCCCTCCATCACCACTCCTCTAGTTATAGCTTGAAAGATGTGCGACGGAATCACCCAGAGTGGTAACCTAACATTAAACTTAGGAGAATATTTTTGCCAAACTCTTAACAATGCAGACCTTATTATATGATTTCTGAAAGTTTTATCAGTTTTTTTCTGCATAAAGAGGTAAGCATGCCACCCAAAGTACAAGTCCCAACCTTCGACATTCAAAATCCCTTTGTTAGACAAGTTAATCCAATCAGTCATCCACGTTAATGCACAAGAATCATAATAAAGTGTCAAATTTGGTACTTTAAGTCCTCCACGTTCTCTAACATCTTGGATAATCTTAAATTTAACTCTCGCCTTCTTGCCTTCCCAGATAAATCGATTCAAATCTCTTTGCCATTCTTTCAAGTTAATTTCATTTTTTAAAATAGGTATCATCTGAAATAGAAAAAGAAACTTAGGCAGGATAGTCATTTTAATGGCCGCTATACGACCCAGCAACGAAAGCTGTAGTTTTTTCCACGATGATAAGTCCTTTTGTACCAATTTCCACAATCTTTCATAATTATTCTGATAGAGTTTCGCGTTGGATGATGACAAAAAAATTCCCAAATATTTAACTTTGTTAACCACTTCAAATCCTGACATCTGCATAAGTTGATCTTTGTCTCTTACGATCATGTTCTTTGTAAGAATTTTAGTCTTATTCACATTGATTTTAAATCCAGCCACTTTACCATATTGGCGTAGCTCTTGCAACAAAAATTCCAATGATTTAATTGGTTGAGTTAATGTAAAAACTAAGTCATCAGCAAAAGCTTTAAGTTTATATTCTTTAGTAAAAATCTTTAAGCCTTTAATCATTGGTGATTCTCTAATCCTAGACAACAGAATTTCCAAAGACAATACAAATAATAATGGAGAAAGTGGACAACCTTGTCTGGTACCTTTTTGTATATCTATAGGTTCTGTCAGGTCTCCATTAATAATTATTTGAGCAGATTGCTTTTGATATATCGCTTTTATGGCTGTCTTAAATTGGTTTCCAAAATTCATATAGTCCAATATTTTATTTAAAAACTGCCAGTCCAATTTGTCAAAGGCCTTCTCCGCATCTAAAAAAATAAAAGCCGATGGCACTTGATTATTCTTATCCAAATATTCCAATAAGTTCAAAATTTGTCTAATATTATTCTTCATATATCTTCCAGATATAAAACCAGTCTGATCATCATGTATATAATATTGCAATATCTGCCTCAGTCTATTAGCCAAAATTTTTGCAAAAATTTTATAATCCACATTCAACAAAGAAATAGGTCTGTAATCCTTAAGTTCCAAGATCTCTTTCTCATCCTTCGGTATCAAAGATATAAAAGCTCCTATCCACGACTGTGGTATTCGTTCTCCCAACATAATTCTATTGAATAGTATTTTTAAAGGTTGAATCAGTTCAGCTGACAAGGACTTATAATAAATTGCTGTCAAACCATCCGTACCAGGAGCTTTGCCAGTTTTCAATTGTTTAATTGCATTTAGAATTTCATCTGCAGTAATCTCTTCATTCATCAATTTCTGTTGTTCTGGTGTAAGTTTATATATGGATGAAAGTTGTAGGTATTTATCAATATCCTCAATTTTTGTAGACCCAGCAGCATATAAATGTGAATAAAATTCTGTAAACGCTTTCTTAATCAATTCATGTTGATATACCTCGCGGCCCTTAACCACAACTTTAGATATAAGTCTGGCTTTCTGTCTCTTGCGTAATTGGTAGGCCAACCATCTCCCTGGTTTATTTGCATTAGCAAATGTATTATGTTTGATATACTTCAAATTGGTGGCCACCTGATCAGCAATTAAGATATTAAATTGTTCCTTAAGTAGTTTAATAGAAGCCTTCAAGTTAATGTCTGTTGGCCGCTGAGATAATAATTTTTCTTTAATCCCAATTTCTTTTTCCAAGTTTAGTCTGCTCTGTATTTGCTTACGTTTATGTGCATTGTTCATAGAAATTAACAGACCCCTCAAATAAGCTTTACTCGCATCCCAGACAGTATATATAGGGGTATCCTTATTCAAATTAAGTTGAAAAAACTCTTCCATATAATCCTTCAAAACTTTGAGCTTCTCCTCATGATTAAACAGATTTTCATTTATTCTCCAGGATTTCCTTTTTTTATATTGGCCTATCTCTATCCATACCATACTGTGGTCAGACAAAGTTCTAGGAATTTTTTTTGTTTTGTTGCAGTCAGCAAGTAAATCAGTTGATAACAAAACAAAATCAATCCTTGAGAAAGACTCATGTCTATGAGAGAAGAAGGTAAAGTCACGTTCATTCATATGTTGTGATCTCCAAACATCCACCAGCTCCAGATCTTCCATCATTGCAGAAAAAGACTTGGGGAGTCTGGAAAGGGCCACATCCCTAGAAGTTGTCTTTTTATCTTTTAAAGTGTCAAGTACCCCATTCCAGTCCCCCATAAGAATCAAAGAATTATAATCCAAAGCCACAATCTTCTGGTGTAATTGTCTATAAAATAGTTTTTGAGATGACAGTTGATTGGGAGCATAAACCCCCACTATTAAACACTTTCTTCCATTTAAATTTATTTCCACAAATAAAAATCTTCCTTCTTTGTCAGCTTCTTTTAAAATAGGTGAAAGATGTTTTTTTATATATAATGCAACCCCAGCTTTTTTCTTTAAGGCAGGTGCAGCAAACAAATCTCCAAGCTTGGCATTTAGCAATAATTTCTGATCTTTAGCCACAATATGAGTCTCTTGTAAGCATGTAATATCATTATTGAAATGTCTTAAGTAATGAAAAATCTTACGTCTTTTATGGGGTGTGTTAAGTCCCCCCACATTCCAAGATGAAATCTTAAACATTGACTGATTTCAATCCTATGGCAATGCTAGAAGCATAAGACTTAGCAAAGACCTTAGGTCAAGCGCCACCTACTGGCTCTGAAATGGCAGGTGGTGAGCTCTCAGCTGTTTGGCGGGCTGTCAGTTGTTCCTTCTCCTTGCGTCTGTGAGCTGCACGAGTCACTCTTTGTTCTTTTCCATCATCTTTTGAACGCCCATTTACATCCTTAGCGCCGGAAATAGAAGGGAGGTCCACAATCGAATGCTCAACCATATCAACTTTTTGAGGTGTAATTGGACACTCCGCTTGCAGCACAGACGCCATAAATTCTTTCGCCTTTTTAATCGAATTAATTCTGTAACGCTTACCAGCCACCGTTACAATTATGCCCACTGGTACATCCCATCTAAAAATTATTTGCCTATTCTTAAGCTCCTGCACCAGGAAAGCATAATCTCGTCGCGCTTTAAGCATTTTCGCTGGGATTTCTTTTAAAAGAATAATATCTTGGTTTAAAATCTTAAATCTTTGTTGAAAGAAAAGCTGCATTATTTCATTCCATCTTGATTTTCTTGTAAAATAAACAACCACGTCTCTTGGCAGTTGTTTCTGGCGAGCAACCCATGAATTTACCCTGAAAACACGTTCTATCTCCCCATAAATTTCTTGGCCACAAGCCAGGGCATCCATGAGTGCTTCTGGAATTATTTCTCTTAAATTCTCTTTTGGATCCTCAGCCAACCCGCGGATCCGAATTGCAAACTCCATGTCACAAAATTGTGCAATCAAAACATCACCCTTAACATTTTCCAAACTCTCCTCCATCGAGTCCAATCTTTGTTCACTCGCTTCAGCCTTCTGTTCATTTTCCTCCACCCTTTCTGCCACTCCGTCCACATATTCAGCCAAACCTTGAAAAGCAGTTGTCACATTCAAACGAAAGCCTTCATGTTTCTGTACTAGTTCTTGTTGTTGGTGTATTAATTGGTCAATCTTATTTTCAATTTTAGCATCCATTTTTTAAAACATCTCTGTCATTTGAAACATAAAGTCCTGTAATTCTTTACCAGAGGGCGGCGGGGGTGAAGAAGATGGCGTGGGTGGCGGGTGTGAAACCGGCTTAGGAATTGGTTGGAGTGGCTGAGAAGTCAGAGATGTAATTGGTTTTGCAGTTGTTGGCACCAATCTTCTCGAAGCCATATTGACAATATTAAAATTTCAATCTGTATGAGAGTCTTTTAAACAATTAATCCAAGGCAGGTAGTGAAAGTATTAAAAGTAACAAAAGTTCCAAACCGGAAATCAAAATCACTTTCACTTCTTCTCGCTAGAAAGTATCATTCATCGCCATTTTAAGTTCACTTTCGCACAATCCAACCCAAGTATAGGGAAGATCAAAATAGCTCAAGTTAGAGTCCAAAGTAAGAAACAAACTTCCAGGGTCGGTTTGTCTGCGTATAGTCACTCACAGTTCAATTTAAGTTGCAGCGGTGGCGGCGGCTTCTAGCTTCGCCGAAGCGAAGGCGTCCTGGATCGCGGAGGGTCCTCGGGGCTCCGGAGGAGTTCTAACCTACATCGTCCAGATCGGACGACTCGGGAACTCAACTCCTAACCTGGGCAGCTCACCGATCCCCTTATGCCCGGGGGAAAGGTATCAAGCCGTTTGACAGCTAGTGCTCGCTGTCAAAACAGCTTTTACACGAAAACAGGCGGGAGGCAGCTACAGCTGCATCCGACGAGGTCGCCTGCTCACCGGAAGTCCCCGGAAAACACATATTTCCGATGGTCTTAGGCAGGGCTTGTCAACCGCCTCTCCCTCCCCCCCCTCCGCTCCACCTCACTTGTTTGTGGAAAATATGCTGCTTGGCGGCAGTCTGCATGAACTCTACCAAATCTGCCCTGCAGGGGGCGCATGAAGAGCGCAGGCGCAGAACAAGGTCCCGCCCTCCCCAGAGACTCATTGTGCAGCAACCGGATTGGCTTCTTCTCGTGCACGCAGGTCACCGAAGCCTCCACAGCACCCAACTCCTGCGCCCGTCAGCTGGCGACTCCCAGCTTGTAAGCTGGGAGGTCTGGCGACGGCCGCCAGTCTCCTTTACCACCCCGCCCATCCTCAACTCATCCTCCGCCCGTTCATGTCGAGCCCGCCAGGGCTTGACAGGGAGAGAGGGAGGGAAGGAGGAAGGGACTCCTCCTCCTCTCCTAAGCTTCAAAGCACGATCGGCTTCCCAAGGGCACCACAATCCTTACGAAAGCGGAGGGGGGGGAGAAGCAAAGGGGCGAGAAATGTCGCGGTGGGCTTGTTGGTGATGAGAAATTCCCCACAAACCCAGGGAAGGGGTGGAGAAAAGGAGCCCCCTTTGGGAGGAAACCGCCACCTTCTTCTCCTTGGCTTTGCGCTCTTCTGTTTCTCGGCAGCCGGGCTGCCAAGCCTCTGCTGGCTGGAACTTCCTTTCCTTCCCTCCCTCTTGGTCTCTTCCTCTTTCCCTCCCTCTCCCATTGTTCCTTCCTTCCTTCCTTCCGTCATTCCTTCCTTCATTCCTTCCTTTCCTTCACCTCCCTCTTCGTCCCTCCTTCCCTCCCTTTTTCCCCTTGTCTCTTCCGTCCTTCCTTCCTTCCCTCTTGTCCAGGATCGGGGCGAGCCTCTACAGCTGATCCGCGCTTCTGCAGAGCAGCCTAGAAGCGCAGATCAGCTGTAGCTGCTCTCCTTGGCTCCTGCTAGAAAACATGCCGCTTGCTGATTTAGCAGAAGCGCGAATCAGCTGTAGCCTGGCGCTGACCCTGGAGCTTCTGCTAACTTAGCAAGCGGCATGTCTTTGGGCGAAGCTGAGCAAGTGAGCTGGGTGGAGCTCTCCTCTGTCTCTGCCTGTGCACAGGCAGATTTGCTGGCAGCAAAGCCCCCAGCCACGCTGGCAGCCTATCCCCCTCCCCTTGTCCCTTCCTGGGCACGGAGGGGGGGAGGAAGGAAGGGACGAAGAGGGAGGGAAGTAAGGGACAATGAGAGAGGGAAGGAAGGAACAATGAAAGGGAGGGAAGGAAGGAACAATGAAAGGGAGGGAAGGAAGGAAGGAAGGGACAAAGGGAAGAAAGGAAGGAAGGAAGGAAGGGACAATAGGAGAGAGGGAGGGAAGGAGGAAGAGACTAAGGGAGGGGAAGGAAAGGAAGGAAAGAAGGAAGGAAGGGACAATGGGAGAGGGAGGGAAAGAGGAAGAGACTAAGAAGGAGGTGAAGGAAAGGAAGGAAAGACGGAAGGGACAATGGGAAAGAGGGAGGGAAGGAGGAAGAGACTAAGGGAGGTGAAGGAAAGGAAGAAAAGGAAGGAAGGGACAATGGGANGGCCACGCCCCCTGGCCATTGATCACGTGACCCTGGGACACTGTGAACGTCATAAGTATGAATCAGTTGTCAAGCATCCGAATGTAAATCACATGACCCTGGGGATGCTGCAACAATCATAAGTGTGAAAAATGATCATAATTCGCTTTTTCAGTGCTGTTGTAACTTCAAACAGTCACTAAGCGAATTGTTGTAAGTCAGGACTACCTATACTTTCCCATTTTTTCCTCTTTTTTTTTTGGTCAAGTTTTTGATACCCCCCCCTGGCCAGCTGGATGGGGGGTTGGGGGTCACCACAACATGAGGAACTGTATTAAAGGGTCGCGGCATTAGGAAGGTTGAGAACCACTGTATTAAACTATGCAGGATCCAATGTAGGTCAGTCATCGGGACCAGAGATTTAGTCTTCTGAGTTTTTGGAACCCATCCACAGGGAACTTCTCTTTCATCAGATTTATTAAAGTAAGTTTTACATTTTTCTCAGTCAAATTCTTCATCAAGCATAACATAAACTATGTTGGATAAGTAACTGTACAACTCATGCTGGTGGATTCCCTTAACATGAGAAACCACTGGATGAAATTTGTACACCAGAGGAAAAATTGTTTTTGTGATTTATTTCACTGAAAGCAAGTAATGAGAAGATCATAAAGGCATACTATGTTTCAGAAACCTTGCTATATGAACATTATATACACTCTAAAGTATTAGCTATTTAATAAAGTCATCAGTGCTTAAAATACCAAGAAGATTATAATTATCAAACGTTAATTTAACATTTAGCCTAAATGGTAATCATGGATTTAGAATTTTTAGAAAGATTCGTAGTAAATATGCCAGAAATAAAAAGTTCAAGATTTAAATAGACAAAAATCTATGTAAGTTTTTATATATTTTTTATTTAGGAAAAACAGATGAATGGTGATGACTCTTAGAAATTAAATACTTATGAGGATGTAGATTTTCTTTAAAAACAGTATTTTGTGTTTCTCCAAAATTTCTCTGAAGGAACTATTTTTAACTTTCAAGAGAAGTTTCCAGGCTGTTTGAATCAGAAAGGAAAGGAAATCTTAGCCTTGGTAATAATTACAAATTATATCTGGCAGGAATTAATATCAATCTCTTTCATATATTTATTTTTGTTGAGATTCAGTATGCTTAAATCCAGCTCTCAGGTTGTATGCATGTCTTTGTATACAGTTTTATACTTAACATTCTCCTCATCTTATAAAAATAAAGTTCCTAAAGTTTTTGTTATCATAATATTTGTAATTTTGCTAAGCAGCATCAGCATTGAAAAAATCACTTCATTTCAACAAGCACCCAATATTAAATTCCTATAAATATATTTATTTAAGAACTAGTCTGGGTATCATATTGAATGCATTAATATTGTAATTCCTTAAAGGTGGAGATACAGGCTGATATCCTATACAGTTTCCTAAAAATAAGTCCCATTCAATGGAGTGAAATTTACTTACAAATAAACATATATAGGATTAAATAATAAAATACTTAATTGCAGTCAGACAATACATCTTTGAATTAACTGAGTAATTTTATAGAGGAGACAGATGTATATATTTATTAATTTGGAAGGAAGGAATAGACCATAATCTGCCAAATGCAGGTTGGCAGATGTGATCGGTGTTAGTCTGGGGTATCTATCAGCGCCTCTTTGCCTTGGGAGACCCTTCTTGACATACAGTATATATGTCCAATAATATAGCCCACAATTTCATTTACCCACCCTTCGCCTCGTCAAGGTCCCAAATGGTTTTATATGGCTGCCAAATTCAATGTGACTCTGGCAAGCATACAACAACAAATGAACAGGAAAAAATAATAACATTACATTAAAGAACAACCCAATATTTAAAATATAAAATGATAATTGAAAATTGTAATTAAACAACCAAAAGGAGACTCCACTCAACTGAATCCTGATGTCTGGGGAAAAAGTCAGGTCATGATGACTTTTTAAAAGGCAAGCAGAGTTGGGCCCTGTTATGTATAGGGAAATAATTTCATAGCCTAAGATCAGCCAACCAAAAGGCACACTTCCTAGATCCCTTCAGATGGCAAAGGGTAATAAGAGAGTTGTGAGGAAAATGTTCACTAAAAGCAAAATCAGAGCATTTGGAGATAGAAACAATAAACTAAACTTTATTGGAAATACTTCCAGTGAGTCACTGGGTTTCTTGTCAGCAGTCTGCAGGAGAGACACCCAAGCAAGCTTCTCACAACATATGTGTTGGCAAGAATATTGGAACAAACAGAAAAAAGAAAGATAAAAGGGGTAATGTAATCAGCCAGTGCCTTCTCCTCTGCCTGTGATTAGAGCACTGTTCACAGTTGTGGCACCCTTCCTGATGTTATCAATTTGTACCATAAACATTGGTGTTTATTTGCATTCTCCTATTAACCTATGTGTAAGCATTTGCTTTCTGCTAATTGTTTCCACTTAGGGTTGCAGCATTGGGATTTAGTTTACATATTTACCTATTGCTACTAAAAGCCATACTACATGATACATTTATATATGTTCAATATATATTGGATGCTCTATGCCACTACCTTTCTTATGGCAACATATGGGACAGAGACATGTTCTTGGGAGAAAGCAATATAGGACTTTAAAGCTGATAAACAGCATCTTGAATCACATCTGAAAGCCTATTGGGAGCTAGCGTACTTTGTAATGTAACAGTGGTACATGGGCAGTTCCCTTAACTATCCGTACCATTGAATTCTGGACAACTTTTCAAGGCCATTCACATGATGAGAAGGGCAAAAGGCAAGTTTTACAAGTCCAGGAATGGCCAGAACTGGTGGACAAGACAAAGTGTACAAGAACCTGCCACCACTGTTACCACCTACTCTTTGAGCAGGAGCTGCGAGTCCAGGGGGAGACCCAGATTCTGTTACAAATCTGGAGTGGAAGATTTGGTATTGCCACTGCTTGTAAAATCAAAGATTTAGCATCCATAGAAGACCTTCAGAGACACTGGGCATTGGGATGGAATCTTGATCACTTTACTTAATTCTTCAGAAGGGAACTCTTTCAGAAGCAGCAGCACCATACCATCCTAAGCATTTACTACTCCCTGAATTCAAGTCATATTGAGGTGAACTGAAGAATAATATTGTGACTTTATCTGGGATGGGTTCAAGCTTGGTAGTCCTGAGAAAGTGAACAAGATCTTTGGAACTACAAATGTGGCTACATGTTTTAGAGCCATTCTTTTTCCTAAGCTCCAAGAATTCTATCCATTTCTTTGGGACTACTTGGCTATCCAGATAAGAACGCAGAATAACTCTCAGGAACTCTACCATCAGCACACAGACTGCCTCACACAGAACAGGTAAACATGCTACCTTGCAGCAGGGAGGCTGGTACAAAATAACTTCCAAATGATCCTTAAAACCCAACCTCACCAGCAGAGTCTAACACACGGGTCAGCAACACGCGGCTCCGGAGCCACATGCAGCTCTTTGAGCCACCACCTGCGGCTCCGGAGCCTTCTCTGCCATTTGCAGAGAGAGAGAGAGAGACAAAGAGGCACTTGCACTTCCCTTCTCTCTCTCTCTCTCTCTCTCTCTCTCTCTCTCTCTCTCTCTCTCTCTCATGCAGACTTGCCCCCTTGCAGGGCTCCTGATTGGCCCTGTGCCTGGGTGCCCCACCCCCTGGGAGAAGTGCAGCCAGGAAGTCCCTTTCCCGGGCTGGCCCTGTCCAAGGCGCACGTGGCTGTGAAGCTGCGCGGGGAAGCCCCAGGATCCCTGCTGGGAGCGGCCCGCCGAAGGATCCGCTGAGCGGGCCAGCCCTCCCAGAAGCCGCAGCCCAAGGGAGAGCAGCTCCTGCAATCCCCAGCTAGTGCGACCATTGGCCCCGCTGGCCGGCAAAGCGCGCCGGAGTCCCGGCTGCCAGGAAGGAAGAGGGAGATGCAGCAATGGTGGGAGAGGAGAGAGTCTTCCTGGGGTCCGGTGCTGGCGGCGGCTTCCTTGCCCTCCTCCCCTTCTTCCTCCTGCTGCCCCATGGGCAGCTTGGGCGGGCACCAGGGCAAGAGGGGCATCCGGGGGGGCAGCCGTGCCGGTGGAGGGGCTGGCAGGGGCCGGTCAGGCAGAGCAGCCACAGCATTGCAGCCAGGGCCTTAATGTCATGTTCCGAAAGAAATAACTTTTCAAAGAACTTTGAGGCTTAATTACCTTAAAGAATCCTTTAATGAGTTACATAATCCGGCACAAACGATGTAAAGCCAAAGACTGAAACACCCCCCCATCCTAGCTCTCGCGACAAGCACAACTCCCTCCCTCCTTTCACAGTCATCAATCATATGCTCCAATTAAACAGAGGTGTGAATCTTCTTCTCGTCTCATCTGTTATTACAAACTGCTGCTGCTTTGACCTTGGCTGTGCTATGCTAAGATAATGTAGTTATTCACAGGCATTCCTCCCCCCTCATCTGGCCCGCAATGCCTGCTTTTGCTCTTGAGGCAATATGTAGACTAAATAAGATATGTTTGCTTCTTCACTTATGTCAAGCAATAACATCCAATGTTAGCAGACTTGACACTCGCAGCACCAGCCCCCACGGCCCCATTGGATGGGCGGAGGGCGAGGCCGAGCAGTGCGGAGTCCCAGCGGCGGCGGCTTCCTCGCCCTCCTCCTCTCTTCTTCCTCCTGCTGGCCCCCGGGTGGCTTGGGCGGGTGCCGGGGCAAGAGGGGTGCCCGGGGGGGAGCAGCCGGGCCAGCAGAGGGGCCGGTCAGGCAGAGCAGCCACAGCATTGCGGCCAGGGCCAGCGACCCGCATGGCACCAATCCCCCACCACACCCCCCCTGTGGCTACATCGGATGGGCGGAGGGCGAGGCCGGGCAGCGCGGAGTCCCAGCTGTGGCAGCGGTGGCGGTGGCGGCGGCTTCCTCACCCTCCTCCTCCCCTTGTTCCTCCTGCTGGCTCCTGGGCAGCTTGGGCAGGTGCCGGGCAAGAGGGGTGCCTGGGGGGAGCAGCCGGGCTGGCGGAGGGGCTGGTCAAGCAGAGCAGCTGCAGCATTGCAGCCAGGGCCAGCGGCCTGCGCAGCACCAGCCCCTGCTGTGGCCTGCCGTGGCTACATCGGATGGGCAGAGGGCGAGGCCGGGCAGCACGGAGTCCTGGCTGCAGCAGCTGCGGCGGTGGTGGCAGTGGCTTCCTCGCTCTCCTCCTACCCTTGTTCCTCCTGCTGGCCCCAGGGCAGCTCGGGCAGGTGCCGGGGCAAGAGGGGTGCCCAGGGGGGAGCAGCCGGGCTGGTGGAGGGGCTGGCAGTGGCTACATTGGATGGGCAGTGCAGAGTCCCGGCTGGGGTGGTGGCGATGGCTTCCTCGCCCTCCTCCTCCCCTTCTTCCTCCTGCCGCTCCCCGGGTGGCAGTCCAGGCTGGGGCGGTGGCCGGCGCCAGCATTGCTCCCTGGGCAGCCGAGCCGGCCACACATCTCTCCGAGCCGGTCCGGGCAGCAGTCCCAGCGGGGGTGGTGGCCAGCAGGGGCATCGCTCCCTGGGCCATCCCTGGGCAGCTGAGCCAGCCACGCGTCTCCCCGAGCCTGCTCATCTCCGGCGGTGGCAGCGGCGCCATCTGGTGCTGTTTACATGGCTGTTCTGCGTGACTGAGATAGGCAGCGCCACTCCGCTCTCGTTTCCCCTGACCAGAGTTGGGGCCGCTGCCTATCTCAGTCACGCTGTCCATTGACTTCCATGGGGACGCTTGGCAATGACCGATTGAAACGGCTTCAAGGATCGAGCTGTGGGGAGGGGAGGGGTGTTATGTCCTGGGCCTGCTGAGTGACTCAGCAGATGCAGGAAGCTGCAGAGAGCCCCTGGTTGCCCGGGACCAGACAGGCTGTCTCCAGCCTATTGCGCACACGCAAGGCGAGAGAATCCGTTGCATTGATTGGCTGACACTGTCCCTGCAAAGGGGTATATAAAGGAATCTGCGCCATTTTGTTTTGGTTCTGTTGGAGATTCAATAAAGAAGCATCTGTTGTTTGTCTGCCTCGTCTCAATGCCTTACCAACGCACAGAACAGAACAGTTTACATCTGCATTTGTACAGAGCTGGCTTCTGCTTGGGACAGAGAGACTTGGGGGCAGGGTTGGCTTATGCTTTTAAAATTCTTTTGAAGAAATATATTTTTCTGCCCTTTTAATATTTCGTTCTCTGGGGGGCTGACTTCCCACAATGGTATCTAATCAGGGTGAAAGGGGGAGGAGAAAGAAAAATGTGACAATTTTTGATAGAGCTTCCATGGGCAAGTATAGTCTATCTGACACAGGACA
The DNA here is from genome assembly GCF_001527695.2 of Protobothrops mucrosquamatus. NCBI lineage: Eukaryota > Metazoa > Chordata > Lepidosauria > Squamata > Viperidae > Protobothrops > Protobothrops mucrosquamatus. The sequence continues at coordinate 4,975 of NW_015388627.1, read as the reverse complement.
AATGATTTTTTTTTCCCTCCACTTTTAGCTGTAGAAGCAAATACGTTCTTATGTAGCTTCCCAGTTTTGTAAGATCTTATTCTGGGAATTATCAAGAAATGGGAAAGCAACTTTTTGGCAGAAGAAAGGATTGAGGGTGTCTAGCAAATAAAGCCCAATTGGTATGAAAGGAGGTAAAATATCTAGGATATATTATAGCTGAAGGGGAAAGGAAAATAGATAGCAAAAGGATTGAGGTTATAGTAGATTTATAATTACCAAACCATAAAAATGGCATTAAAAGAATTCTGTGGTTATCACAAGATACTGCAAGAATGGTGATCCAAAAACTATATGAGGGGAGTCATTCTGAAACTAAAGCATAGGTAGAAATGTATTTGCAATTTTATGCTACCCTTGGAATTTATGGAATAGCCCAAAGGGCCACAGAGGGATGTTTGATATGTAAAAGGGTTAATAAAGGGTTAAGGCTCCCAAAGGAGGGAGACCAATAGCTATATGTAGAACAAGTACTGGGGTCTCTGTCTTTTCTTTGACAGGAAGGCTTGGTGGCACAAACAGCTCCTTTGGAATTTCCAGTCCATAAGATCCAACCGGGACAGTGGGTGCTGATTTGTAAATGGAAGGAGGAACTTCTATAACCAAAGAAGAGAAGTTCCTTATATTGAATCTACTGTCCAGACGGCTGAGAAGGTTGGATTCACTACACATGAGCAAAAGTGGTGAGTGGATCTGAAAGAGGCTGGATGGTCATTGCAGGACAAGGACTGAAAGCCACATTTAAAAGAATTTGAATGGATAGTGGACCAAAACCCCTACCTGTTTTAAATATCTCTATTAGAATTCCAGGTGACCCCAGACAAAGAACAATGGTGTTGGTGATGATCATGAGAGAAGTAAAAGTGGTTTGTTACAAATAAAACCAATATCTGAGACAGAAGTCACACCATTAGAAACTGAAAACATAGAATTGTAAATTGTAAGAATTAGGTGGTAAATGTATATTTTTTGTTATTGTCAGTGTGATTGCTGTTGTGATTGTGGATCAATTTGTGGGTGTGAAATATTGTGAAATAATCATGAGGGGTGGATTCTAATTCTAATATTACTGAAGACAACACACCAGAGCAGCCTGGGAAATAAAGCTAAAATTTTGTTTGTGGGATTTAAAGGTAGATGACAATCATGAAACAGCAATGGATATTGCAAAAGGAATCTGGAAAGTGGCTGAAGCTCCTGAACAAAAGTATGAAAATATATGGAGCAACTAGGGTTGGTTAACTAATTGGTTTCCCAACACTGAATGGTTAAGACAAATGTTTCTTGGCCTAAGTTTTTTAGTGGTTATAGGACTTAGATGATGGGCATGTCTGCAATGTATTTCTTCATGTGCATCTACTTTAACCAAAGCTGTAGGAAAAGCTTTTAGGAAAGCCTTAGGAAGAGAAGAAATTATACAGTTAATGGTTATAAGATTTTCTAAGCATGATAATGAAGACCTTTCAGAGTAATAAAAATTAAAAGGGGGGATTTGATAGAAGGAAAAGTCTTCAAAAATTTAATATTGAAAGAGAAATTTAAAATCGAATTTGCTGCAGTGGAAATTTATTGAGTGGAGAAGCAACTATAATAGATGGGAATCAGGAAAGGATAACATAAAGGCAAGATGTAAGATAAATACGTAGGCAAAAATTAGCTGGGTCTTAGAGTGGAAAAACAGGAAAACAAGCTGAATAAGATAAGAGGAAAGGCATACTGAATTGAAAAACAGGAAAGAACCTATTGTTCTAAAAGGGGGACATAAATATCCACAGAGCTCAAAATAACTATTTAAATGTCTAATTTTTCTTATTATTATTGTATATGTGAATATGATTTAATATGTTAGCAGGAAATGTATAAGAAGCAGGCGGAAAGAGTGTAACCTCATAGTACCTCAGCCAATGGGGAAAGAGGAGGGATGTGGTGGCTGGGACAGGGCTGTATAAAGAAGGGAATATTTTGGGTTGGAACTTTGGAGAGAACCAAGCTTTGATAGCTTCTCTCCCTGCTTATTGCAATAAACGAAACAAAAGGCCTTCACTGTGTCTTGGCTGGTTATTGGTCAGGTGAGCTTGTCTCTGGTCACAAAGGAAAGTGGCCAGGAGCACATAACAAAATTCATTAATCAAATCAAATGGATCGTTAAATGAACAAAGATCTGACTTACTATTCCCTCCGCTTTGTTAATTGATCTCTGCCTGAATTGAGAGGCCTTCCCACTGCTGCTGGCCACCAATAAGCTGTTTCCTTCAGCTCAGGAACTAAATTGCCTGCAAGCAAGCTGCAGAACTCTCCTGTTGCAAAGATTTTTTGCAGTTGCCACTAATAAGCTTAAGAGTCTCCAGCTAGGCACTCAGAGGGAGATGTGGGAGGGGTTTACAGAACTGTTCGCTTGCAACAGTAACAGAGATGGAAAGGACTTGAGATAATCTAGTCCAGGGGTTTTCAAACATGGCCCTTTTATGATTTGTGGACTTCAACTCCTAGAATTCCTCAGCCAGGCATGCTGGCTGAGGAATTCTGGGAGTTGAAGTCCACAAGTCATAAAAGGGCCAAATTTGAAGACCCCTGATCTAGTCTAATCCACTGCTCTCACAAGAGAGTATTTCTGATAAATGCCTATCCAGTCTCTTCTTAAAAGCTTTCAGTAATGGGGCACTCACAACTTCTGGAGGCAATTTAAATTTAAAACCTACAAACTACAGTAATACTGTATATGCTAATCTCCAAAATAAAAGCAAGAAAACACAACATTATAGAATGCTTAAAAAGTACTTTAAAAGAAGAGCAGTTTCCAAACTGTTTGTTTGCAAGCTCTATAGAGTAATAATTAAAAAAAATACAGTACTTATAGAAGCAATTCTAGTCCTGAAGCCCAGGCAGCAGTATATTCTCCACCAGAACCAACAAAAAAACTTGGTGCTGGCTCAGCTGTTATTTGGCCATGTGACCAGGGACAAAAAAAAAAAGAAGCTCTGCCTGCTTAGTAACCCAAATGGCCCAGGTGGTCACAGCAGCAGATACTGAATTCAAGTCACATGGCTACACGGACCTCTTTTTGGTCACAGTTTTGAGTTTCTAATGTAAGTACCCTTTCTCAATAAATTCATTTTTGTGAAAATTTGCTAAATAAATGTTCGTACCTGGGGGAATTACCTGTACACAAAAGCAAGGATGAAAATTTCCCAGAATCTGAGAGAGACTTCCGGTGGCAGGCGACCTCGTCGGACGCAGCTGCTGCTGCCTCCCGCCTGTTTCAGCGTAAAAGCCGTTTTGACAGCCAGCATCAGCTGTCAAACGGCTTGATACCCTTCCCCTGGGCATAAGGGGATAGGTGAGCTGCCCGGGGTAGGAGTTGAGTTCCCAAGTCGTCCCATGTGGACGATGTAGGTGAGAACTCCTCCGGAGCCCCGTGGTTTCTCCGCGATCCAGGACGCCTTCGCTTCGGCGAAGCTAGAAGCCGCCGCCACTGCTGCAACTTAAAATGAACTGTGAGTTTTTTTTGTAAGCAGACGAACCGACCCTGGAAGTTTGCTTTTTATCTTGGACTTTACTCTAACTTGGTTAATAAGTTCTTCCCTATACTTGAGGCGGATTGAGGGAAAGTGAACTTAAAATGGCGATGGATTGATACTTTTCAGCAAGAAGTGAAAGTGATTTCCGGTCTGGAACTTTTGTTACTTTTAACTGGCGTATTATCTGTTTTGGATGAATTGCTTATAAGACTTTTTTATAATTGGAAACTTATTGCTAATATGGCTTCGAGAAAAACCGTTCCTTCAACTTTAAAATCGACTACATCTCCGATGTCCCAGACACCGCAACCAACTTCTAAAATTTCCCACCCGCCACCCCCGCCATCTTCTTCACCTCCGCCGCCTTCTGGTAGAGAACTGCAGGACTTGATGGCTGTAACTATTAAACAAATGACTGAGATGTTTCAAGCGATGGATGTTAAAATGCAAAATAGATTCGATCAATTATCACAACAACAGGATTTATCACAACAACAACAAGACCTATCACAGAAACATGAGGATTTTTGTTTGAATGTGGCAACTGCTTTTAAAGGTTTGGCTGACTATGTAGACGCGGTGGCAGAAAGGGTGGAAGAGAATGAACAAAGAGCAGAAGCAAGTGACCATAGACTTGAACTTGTAGAGGAGAGTTTGGAAAATGTTAAGGGTGATGTGTTGATTGCCCAATTTCGTGATATGGAGTTTGCAATTCGGATCCGTGGGTTGGCTGAGGACCCAAAGGAGAATTTAAGACAAGTAATTTCAGACGCGCTTAGGGATGCTTTGTCTTGTGGTCAGGAAATTTATTTGGAAATAGAGCGTGTTTTTAGGGTGAACTCTTGGATTGCTCGCCAAAAAAACCTGCCAAGAGATATAGTGGTCTATTTTACAAGAAAATCGAGACGAAATGAAATAATGCAGCTCTTTTATCAACAAAGATTTAAGATCTTAAACCAAGACATCATTCTTTTAAAAGAAATCCCAGCGAAAATACTCAGAGCGCGCAGAGATTATGCCTTTCTGACACAGGAGCTTAAGAATAGACAAATAATTTTCAGATGGGACATACCGGTGGGCATAGTTGTAACATTGGCTGGTAAACGCTACAGACTTAATTCGATTAAGAAAGCAAAGGATTTTATGGCGTCTGTTTTGCAAGCAGAATGCCCACCCACATCTCAAAGGATCGACGCAGCTGAGCAAATGATTGTGGACTTCCCTTCTGCTTCCGTTCAGGATGTAGAAGGGAGTTTAAAAGCTGATGGGAAGGAACAAAGAATCACGCGCGCAGCCCATAGACGCAAGGAGAAGGAAAGACAGATGACAGCCCGCCCTACAGCTGATAGCCCTACAGCTGACTGTCCGTTACCTGCTATTTCTGAGCCAGTAGGTGGCGCTCGACCTAAGGTTTTTGT
>NW_015388626.1:319380-327399 GCF_001527695.2 Protobothrops mucrosquamatus | reverse complement strand
AATGGCAAACCACTTCCGAAATCATGCCAAGAAAACTGCCTATTTTTATATAGGCAGTTGCCAGGAGTCAGTGTTGACTTGGAAGGCACCTGAAAAATAAATATATAAATAACGTTCAGAGCTAGAAGTAGGAAAGGATGATACAGAATTAAAAACAAACAAAGAGGATATGTGAAGAAACTTTTGGGGGAGGCTAACGTAAAACAGTGTATATTAAGAGGCATTTAAGCATATCGGTATTAGGGCTTGGCATGCCAAAGTTGGTATGGAAATAGCTTTTCATAGGACAGCTGTCAACCAATCTCCTTGATGTTCATATGTGCCATGAGGCTTAATTTTACAAGCCATAGCATTCTATTTTGTTACAGCTCTAAGGCCAGATACAAACAAAATATTGAATAAAAGTAGTATTATGTGTTATGTGTTTATGTGTGTATGTTATGTGTGCATGTGTGTATTTATACATGTATAAGAGAAAACCAACTGACATAAGGGAGTCTAAAAATAATTGAGAACATAGTGACTAACATAAATCCAAATAAAACACTACAGTATTATATAATGTTCCAAGTAATGGTATATAGCATATCTACAAATGGTAGCAGAGAACTGGGAGACTTGAAAGATTATTTTCAAGCCCTTGTCTAAGAGAAGTAACATTAAATAGAAATAACACTACCTACCTGGATTCAAGACAAGATATATAAGGGTCTGTCTAGAGTCCTTGTATAAGGAACAATATAATAGCTTATAGACTAGAGTTTCTATTGAACCATCACCACATCGACATAATAGAAGATGAATAGGAGTACCCTTAAAACATCCAAGGAGGACTGCTAAGGGCATAGTATCCAACCTAGCTAAAGTGAAGGCCTTATGAAATTTTAAAATTGGACTAGATGATAAATATGTGGCTGGAAAGGACTCTTTTGGGAGCAAATGAGAAATAACAGGGTGTGACAGCAGGGACTTTTCTCCCCCACCCCTCAACATTAAGGGCAGATGTTACCAAAGACATTTTTTTTACTTTTGTTAACCTGTTAGAGCTTGCACTGCCTGTAGTGCTAAAAGTTTTTGCAAACTTCTAATAATTAAGTTTCAGATCTTCTTCATCATCACCACCAAGTTTCTTTAAATAATCCTTGCATGTCATCCTTTGTAAAGGAATAAAAGCATCATGCTGCCTGCTAATGAAGCTACTGTTTCTGCTTTTAAGCAGTAATAGCTTTAATAGCTTTAATTATTTCTGTAGTTTTTGACATACCTGGAAAGGATGCTGAGTGGCAGCCTCTCTCTCTCTCTCTCTCTCTCTCTCTCTCTCTCTCTCTCTCCCTCCCTCCCTCCCTCCCTCCCTCCCCCCCCTCTCTCTCACTGCAGTTTACACATTCATTCATGTAAATTGTAAGATCTTGGTAGAAATACATTGACATCCAGACTGAAAAGCTTTTAAAAATGATCTTTGGGGAAGTAACTAATAAAAATGGGAAAGAAAAATGATGGCTTACCGAGGGATCAATTAGTTAGGCAGATTGAGACACAAGGTATCACAGGCATAACGGGGAGTTTCCTATCTTTGTTCATCCTGCGATATAAGACCCCAAAAACCTTTCAATGGTTTTTAATTATTAGTGAACCATTGGATACAACCTTACCCCCAAAATACTCATCTTTACTCCCAGGAACTATAACGGAGTACAGGTAGTTCTCCTCTTACGATCACGATTGAGCCCAAAATTTCTGCTGTTAGGTGAGACATTTGTTATGTGAGTTTTGCCCCATTTTACGACTTTTCTTGCCACAGTTGATAAGTGATTCACTGCAGTTGATAAGTCAGTAACCTGGTTGTTAAATGAATGTGCCTTTCCCATGGACTTTCCTTATCAGCAAGTCGCAAAAGGAGATCACGTGTCCCCGGGACATTGCAGCTGGCATAAATATGTCACTTGCCAAGCATCTGAATTCTGATCACGTGATTGTGGGAATGCTACAACAGTTGTAAGTATGAAAAACAGTCATTAGTCATATTTTGCAATGCTGTTGTAACTTTGAACGGTCACTAAATGAACTGTTGGAAGTCGTGGACTATCTGTACATCAAAGTTAGATTGAAAAGGAGAAACTTCTGAAATCATTCTGATATTTATTTGAGGAAGGGGAAAATAGTGTTAGTTATTGATATATTATATATTTTAAATGTTCCCCTTTGTTTATCCTTGATTGTGAAAAATGTGGTACATTTAACGCCCTCTGTTATCTTAAACTGACTTGGTTTGATCTCTGTGATTGTCAGGCCCAAAGAACGACACATGGAGTTACTTCTGAGTAGTATCTTTGTTGCTGTTCACCTACAAAAAAAATCTAGTCAGGTGAAAGCTATTCTCTAGAGTATTTGTATTAACATATGTTGAAGGAAAAGTCTTCATCATGGTTCAGTCCAAGCCGGGAATGAACAACATGGCGATTGCTTTAGAAAGAAGGTTGCAGTTTATTGGAAAGATGGCTCTGGAAGAAAAGAGAGAGAGAGAGCACATGTAGGGAGTGGGGTTTTATACCTTCTTGAGCTTTTTGTTTGGAGGTTTTCCTGTGGCATGAACTTTAACCTGAGTCTGAGTGTGCCCCTTTGGCATCCCTGGGTTAATCCTATTATGTCTTGTCTTAAGAGTTTGGGTAGGGTATATAGATTTTAGGTGTCTTTGTCTTCCTAAGCTTCTATCTGGGGGCCTCCAACCTTCCTAGATTATTTACATCTGCATTTCTACAGAGCTGGTTTCTGCTTGGGGGAGGGAGACTTGGCGCTATTAAGAAAACTGGGCATGCTTTTCTGCCTCTTTAATATTTCCTTCTCTGGGGGGGGGCTGACTTCCCACACAAATAGTAATATAGTGAATTTCTGGGGAGAGTCCCACCTTGCTCTCTTCATAGTAGTAGTAATACAGATGTTAGCAACCGAAATCTGCCTAATGTGATCAGGCAGAAAATAGATTCTTAGCTTCAGCTGATCTCATTTATAACTTTGGCACAGACTGTTCATATAGATTCATAGCTGCACACCTTACATCTCAAAGCATAAATATATATATTTTCATGCAAAAAATAAGAGCAGGGTAATGATAATTCCAAGGCAAGAGGCAAAACAGTTTACACATACACAAAAAAAGAAGAATTGGATCAGGCAGAGACTCCCTGTAGAGGCAAGTGCCCCTTCTGCTTAATTTGAGTTACTTAAAATAAAAAGGATCAAATGAAGTCTTCCCAACAGGAAGAAGACAAAATCACCAACTCATCCCCTCCTTTGTAATTCTCGGTACCATTTCATATATATTTGGAGAATCACCTAAATCTCCACCACATTATTTTGCAGGCATAGAAATCTTTGTTCAAAGAGGGAGGGAGGGAATGTCTTGTGTTTCATGCAACTCCTAAACCACCCCAAATGTTTCTTATTTGCTTATTTGTTTAGGGAATATTTCCAATCCACACATTGCCCATCAAAGGATATTCAGTGCAGCCAGAATAAAAATAAAAATAAAATCTGTTCATCATTTGACTTCATTTAAGCCTGGAAAGAAAAGAGACAAGTTGCTTTAAAAAAAAAAAGTTCTGATATTATAAAAGGGGGATTGCTTGATCATGGTACAAAAGCATACTGTATTTTCATCTCTGGCCGTAAAGAGGTTTTTGCAGGATTTTCTTTTTTCTTTTAATAACAGCACATTAAATATCTGTTCAAATGCAAAAGTAGGGGGGGGGGGGAAATGCATTTATGCATATAGACCAAGGCTAGCAGAAGTTTCCTGTGCTTCCACTTTAATGTCCCTTAAATGCCGTCATCTCATCTCAACTTTATTAGTTTTAAGCAGGAGACCATTGCACGGATTTAAACCCACTTTGGAATGGTTGCTGGAATTGGGTATGTCTAGTTTAACAAAGAGAAGGACGAGGGGGGAGCATGATAGCCGTGTTCCAATATCTCAGGGGCTGCCACAAAGAAGAGGGAGTCAAGCTATTCTCCAAAGCGCCTGAAGGCAGGACAAGAAGCAACGGGTGGAAGCTGATCAAGGAGAGAAGCAACCTAGAACTAAGGAGAAACTTTCTGACAGTTAGAACAATTAACCAGTGGAACAACCTGCCTCCAGAAGCGGTGAATGCTCCAACACTGGAAGTTTTTAAGAAGAGACTGGACAGCCATTTGTCTGAAATGGTGTAGGGTTCCTGCCTGAGCAGGGGGTTGGACTCGATGACCTCCAAGGTCCCTTCCTACTTTATTATTATTATTATTATTATTATTATTATTATTATTATTATTATTATTATTATTATTATTATTATTATTATTATTATTATTATTATTATTATTATTATTACTTTCCCAGGATGCTCAGGATGTTCATACCATTGTTTTATTCTAGCTTTTGTTACACAGCCTCTGAAGAACGTTGTGCAATCTTCTTGACCTTGCTTCTTCCAAATTGTTATCATCTTGATGGGGCTTGTTCCAAATTCTCAAGCTCCTTTTGAAAAGTGGTTGTCCGAAAAAGCCAGCTTTTACCGATATGGTTTTCAGCCTCCATCTCTGTTTATTAAAAAAGAAGGGAAAATTTGAAGAATTGTTGAGGGAAATGCCATCTGTCCATCTGAGTTTAGTAGGGGAAATTTAATACAGTCCAAGGTCGTTCAGATTGTACTCTGCGGCTTATAAAAATTAGAATCTTGGTAATTAATACTGTGCTCTAATAGCATCTACAATGGTGGCGTGCACAACGTTATTTGAAAATGCATCCTGATGAATTCATAAATAAAGAGCAGAGGCTTCTCATGTTTGTAGTGGACATTTCTTGTTCTAAGGACAAGATGGCCCCTTGAGGGCTGCATGGCAAGGAAGAATGAATCTGCAGCCAGAACTTTCCTCTGCCACTGGAACTTATATTACAGAATATGAAATATCTTCTGCTAAATGCTGCCCAATACAATAGTTATGAAATCTACAGTATTTCTTAGAGGAAAATGGCACCCCTGTTGTTGTTGTTGTTAATTGCGAAGTCATGTCCGACCCATCGCGACCCCATGGACAACATTCCTCCAGGCCTTCCTGTCCTCTACCATCTTCTGGAGTCCATTTAAGCTCACGCCTACTGCTTCAGTGACTCCATCCAGCCACCTCATTCTCTGTCATCCCCTTCTTCTACTGCCCTCCATCTTTCCCAGCATCAGGCCCTTCTCCAGTGAGTCCTTCCTTCTCATTAGGTGGCCAAAGTATTTGAGTTTCAACTTCAGGATCTGGCCTTCTAAAGAGCAGTTGGGGTTGATCTCCTCTAGGACTGACTCATTTGAACACCTTGCAGTCCAAGGGACTTGCAGGAGTCTTCTCCAGCACCATAGTTCAAAGGCCTCAATTCTTTGTCGCTCAGCTTTTCTTATGGTCCAACTTTCACATTCATACATTGCAACTGGGAAAACCATGGCCTTGACTATACACACTTTTGATGGTACCCCTAGTTTTAGTTGTATACAGCATTTGTGCTTTTTTTTTGTTCTACTCTTCATTCAAAGATGATAATACTTAAATTCTTAAATTATATCAAAGAGGGGTATTAGAGTTGGTTTGAGCTTTATCAAGAGACTTTCAGGGACTGGAAAAAGCACACTTGTGACAAAGTACAGGTAGCCCTTGACTTACAACAGACATTTAGTGGTCATTCGAAGTTACAACGGGCACTGAAAAAAGTGACTTATAACTGTTTTAAAACTGTTGTAGCATCCCCATGGCCACGTGATCAAAATTCAGACCCTTGGCAGGTGACTGATATTTATGACGGTTGCACTGTTCCGGGATCATGTGATCCCCTTTTTGCAATCTTCTGACAAACAAAGTCAATGGGGAAGCCAGAGTCACTCAAACCACTGTGTTACTAAGTTAACAACTGCAGCGATCCCCTTAACAACTGTGGCAAGAAAGGTCATGGCAAGAAAGGTCGTAAAATGGAGCAAAACTCACTGAACAACTGTCTCATTTAGCAATGGAAATTTTGAGCTCAATTGTGGACTATCTCTATTGGTAAGAGTTTATCTCAGGGGTCTTCAAACAGCAAAGCTGGATGAGGAATTCTGGGAGTTGAAGTCCACAAGTCATCAAAGGGCCAAGTTTGAAGACCCCTGCTGTTGTCCTATCAGCTAATAATTATACATATCAAGTTTAAGACCTCAATAGTTATTATACTGGAAGGAATTCAAAGAACAGAACAAGCTTGCTCCATTTGTTATGCACTGAATCTTTGATTCAAATCAAGAAACTGAATCTAACAGTTGATTCAAATTATATCCAAGACAATTGTATTATTGTGTATTATTCCTATTTGAAAATAGCCCATCACAGATGATTGCAGCATCCTTAATCTGACTACTACTTTCTATAAACTTCGCTTTTATACAATAGAAAACTTTAAAAGCAATTTCCTTAATTGCTTCTTTACGTAGCTGTTGATATGGATTCTCTGTGAAACCTTTTGTTTTAATCCACCAATCTTCCGTGTTTTTCTTGGTTACAATCAATTTCTCCAGAGCAGAAATAGTCATTATTATTAAATGTATCTCTCACAAACAAAATATTTTTGTACAGACGTTTGGAATCAGAAAAAAGATATAAGCCACTTGTATTTGTTATAGTCATCCACTCTGCCCCAGTGGGAAAATTGCTGGCAAATATCGCAAATTTGCTTCCACAGAAATCCATAAGGAATTATTTTGCATTCCCATTATATAGAATAGAATAGAATAGAATAGAATAGAATAGAATAACAGAGTTGGAAAGGGACCTTGGAGGTCATCTAGTCCAACCCCCTGCTTGAGCAGGAGAGTCTATACCATGTCAGACAAATGGTTGTCCAGTCTCTTCTTAAAAGCCTCCAGTGTTGAGGCACCTACCACTTCTGGAGGCAAGTTGTTCCACTGGTTAATTGTTCTCAATGCCAGGAAATTTTTTCTTAGTTCTAGGTTGCTGCTCTCCTTGATTTGTTTCCATCCATTGCTTCTTGTCCTGCCTTCAGGGTAGGGGATACCCTATCCTACTACAGGGTAGGAGCCAACCATACCTCAGGGGGGAATAATGTTCCATAAAGAAGGGCCATCACCAAGAAGGTATTTTTTTATGTGTGCTCCACTTTAAGAAAACACCCTGGTTAACAAATTTTCTTTCATTTGCTGGTCTATGACTGAATAAAAATTGATTGATTGAAGCTTTCTTATATTTTCCCTTAGCTAGGTGATATACTGTCAACTAGTGCATTTTTAGCTTTTCTTAAAGCTACATAACTGCCGGTGTAACTTTTCACAACGGTGCATTATTTTGGCTTGTTAAATGATATCAGAATGGTTGCGAGACCTTAGTCTTAACTGAATCCAGGTTGTCGTCTTTCTTTCTGGAAAACTTCTATCTCTTACTTAAAGCAATATGTTACTCCTGAAAGCCAACGGATGAGCTGAGAGTTCCTGCTACCTTAGAGGAATCTCTTCAATCTATTCTCATGAAATGCAGATTTTTCTCCCAATTCCTATCTGAGGGATTGCCTCTCTCATTATGAACCTTCCTGGTTACTTCAATCAGCAGGCGAGGCTCTTTTGAAGATGTCCCCACTGTCAGGAGCTCAGCTATCTGATATGATGAAAAGAGTCTCCCCTCCTTCCGCCGCGCCCTCAAGACATGGTTGTTTCAGCAGGCAGGACTGGCCTAGGGACATTTTAAATTGGTTTCTAATTAATTTTAAAATAAGAATAGGCCTATTGAATATATCTTTTAATTGATTTTAAATTTTGTAGATTTGTATTGATTGTTCTGTTTTTAATTGGCTGTAAGCCGCCCTGAGTCCACTAGGAGAAGGGCGGGATATAAATGCAATAAACTTAAACTTAAACTTAAGAGACATTCTCCCAAGCGATGTGCATTTGACCTTCACTCTCCCAGTATGTAGAAAAGTGGCAAAAATATGTGTTTGCCTAAGGCTATGTGATCTGAGCTGCAAAAATC